>NW_015505240.1:686805-706022 GCF_001515645.1 Sinocyclocheilus grahami
TATATATATATATATATATATATATATATATATATATATATATATATATATATATATATATATAAAGAATTGTTCTGAGTAAAACTGAGGACCGCATCTGTTTTGAGTCAAGATTTTAAATGCAACTTTCAAGATATTTACATCTCTTGTAACATCTTTTTTACATCTCTTATAATAATAATAATTATTATTATTGGTTAATTAGTTGTAGGCAAAAAAATAAAATAAAAATCTAAAATGCCATAGCAGAAATCATCAACTCCGAAAAATAAAATAAATGAATATTTTTGTAACTTTTGTAATAGATGTATATATATATAAAATGAAGTCAATTATTAAAAAATTTATTAAATTATTAAATAAATGTGATTAGAAAAATCTATTTATCTATCTGTATGAAAAATTATGAATACTTGTGGTTGCCACTAAATAATTATGACATAATGATTTTTTATAATTTATTTTTACTGCCAGTTACTTACAACAGAAGTCTATAAGTGCTATAGAGGAGTTGAAATATATTTGCCATACATCACAACCCTTTTCTGAGAAAGCTGCATTGGTATTAAACCCAAAACACTCATTTAAACTGATTTTAGGTAATCAGCTCTACTGAAATATCAGTGGCTAAATGTAATGAACATGTTTCCAGCATCTTTTGTTGATGTACCGAATGACACAGATCCTCCAGTGAGAGATATATTTAGAGTGCACAAGCTTCACTTCATTCTATTTGTCATTTACGAAGAACTTTCATGACCCAATACAGTCACACGGATCAAAGGAAAGGCATGTGATATGTCTGAACTGCGATCTCATATCCAGCTCTCGTGTGAATTCACCAGTTGAATTTTAATGCGAAACTCATACAGCGATTCTTTCCTCCCCTATTTAACATCTTCATTTCCAGCAGGCCCCAAAGAGACCCCCCTCACCCCATGAAAATGTATTCAGTTATTTGTTTGGGGGTATTTGTTAAAGGCATGCATGAAATGAAAAATTAGAAAAATCTATTCTGTGATGCAAGGCCTCCCACCAAACTGCAACATTGGCATTTCCATTTAAATTTTTAAAATCCCAAACACTATTTGTGAAAAAATGTAAATGCTGAATTAATATTCCACATGAAAGAGGAGCATTAGTCATGGATTATATAATTCAAATGAAAATGTTTTGTATTAGGTAACATTTGCAACAGAGAATAATGGACAAGGCAAGGCGAGGAAAAGAAAAAAAAAACTCAAGCACAGCAGTTTTGCGAGAGAGAAGCGAACGCTGCACATCACTACCATGATGACACCTTACAGAAACCACTGACATTGAAAAACAGAGAGGAAAAAAAACACACCCAGGTCCGAGTAACGTCATTTTTTTCCCTCGAAGTCAGTTTGCGGAGCAGAGCCCAGGCTGGAGCATCACTGATGACACAGTAAAAACGGATTTATAATTAAGTCAGACCAGCCGAGCTTCAAGCTCCCATTATGAGGGCAGAGAATACATGTCCATTAAGAGCCACTTTACACTGCACTGGGGAGAAGCTGCTGCTCTTAATGATGAAGTTAGCTATAATTTAGACATGTGTATCATGGTCTTTCTTTCTCCCGAATGCTGGCATAATGATTTTATTGATGGAGTTGGGGATAATAGTCTCATAGCCGTGTGTGCATGCTTTACACACTGTCCAACCTTATTTGTATTTATAACAAGGTTGTTAATGGTTTAAAAACTGTACTTGAATTAATTATATCATATGCAGATTAATTTATAAAATTTATCCAAATTAATCACATTGCTTTTTGATTCTAAACTCCACAAAAATCTGATTAATGAAGTACATTTTGCAAGAAAATGCTATTTCAGTTTTTCACCTTTAATTCAAGGGTTTTTGGGGGGTTTTTTTGTAAAATTTACTAGAAATTTTAGAGTGAAAACTGTTTTAACACCAATTTTTATTCAATAGATTATCAAACAACAAGTTAATATTGAGCAACTTTAGGTCACATTAGCAAATTTGAGTGAATCTTTCAGCCTCATTCAAAATTTACTATTGCCTGGATTCTTATTACAAATGATTGAATTTTGCCTGAAAATTTGCTAAATAATGTGATTGCAGCTCTACATTTTAGACACAACATTGCAAGTTATTTAGCCTATTTTTAAAATAATTCCATTCAAAGTCAAATTAACTGTAGCACATCTCCATGCAACAAACAGCAGTGGCGTTCCTAAATGAATCAGTATTTTGAATGAATCAGTTGAGGGAATGATTCAATGTCTTGCTCATACAGACAGCGGCATGGGATTGTGAAGTGTCCATCAGATGCACACTACAGGATCTTGCTGGAAACATTAGTTTATTCTGGGACTTTTTGCCTACTTTTTTATGAATACTGTGAATTCGGACATGCTAGTGTGTTCACATATGGATTTTTGCCTACTGTGTAGTAGGGAAGTATGTGATTTCGGATGCAGCCAGCCACTGATTCAGTGTTTTGAATGAATCATTTAAAGGGATAGTTCATCCGCTGGAACGTCACTCTCTCGTGAACATGCATATGACAGCCTTGTGGAGTACTTTTTAGGATGGATTTATGCACTTTATTTCACTTCAAAATCTTGAAGAGCCAAGACATTTTTTTTTATATAACTCCAATTGTATTCGTCTGATAGAAGAAAGTCATATACACCTAGGATGGCTTGAGGGTGAGCAAATCATGGGGTAATTTCATTTTTGGGTGAACTATCTCTTTAAGTGAATGACTCACTGACTCACTTACACTGAACAAAATTATAAACGCAACACTTTTGTTTTTGCCCCCATTTTTCATGAGCTGAACTCAAAGATCTAAGACTTTTTCTATGTACACAAAAGGCCTATTTCTCTCAAATATTGTTCACAAATCTGTCTAAATCTGTGTTAGTGAGCACTTCTCCTTTGCCGAGATAATCCATCCACCTCACAGGTGTGGCATATCAAGATGCTGATTAGACAGCATTATTATTGCACAGGAGTGCCTTAGGCTGGCCACAATAAAAGGTCACTCTAAAAAGTGCAGTTGTACTGTATTGGGGGGTCCGGGGGGGTCCGAAAACCTGTCAGTATCTGGCTTGACCACCATTTGCCTCACGCAGTGCAACACATCTCCTTCGCATAGAGTTGATCAGGTTGTTGATTGTGGCCTGTGGAATGTTGGGCCACTCCTTTTCAATGGCTGTGCGAAGTTGCTGGATATTGGCAGGGACCGGAATACGCTGTCGTATACGCCGATCCAGAGCATCCCAAACATGCTCAATGGGTGACATGTCCAGTGAGTATGCTGGCCATGCAAGAACTGGGATATTTTCCCATGGGCCACTCGATCCACAACGTTGACATCAGCAAACCGCTCACTCACACGACACCATACACGCTGTCTGCCATCGGCCCTGTACTGTTCATCCGGGAAGAGAACACCTCTTCAAAGTGGCAGACGCCATCGAATGTGAGCATTTGCCCACTCAAGTCGGTTACGACGAAAGGCACACCTGTGCAATAATCATGCTGTCTAATCAGCATCTTGATATGCTACACCTGTGAGGTGGATGGATTATCTCGGCAAAGGAGAAGTGCTCACTAACACAGATTTAGACAGATTTGTGAACAATATTTGAGAGAAATAGGCCTTTTGTGTACATAGAAAAAGTCTTAGATCTTTGAGTTCAGCTCATGAAAAATGGGGGCAAAAACAAAAGTGTTGCGTTTATAATTTTGTTCAGTGTACTTGTCGCCACCTACCGGCGTAATTATGAACCACCGTACTATCACATCAAAAGCTTATGCAATAAAGTACTAAAATATTTAAAACTAACTTTCTTACTTCATTCCTTCCTTTCTTCCATTATTCCCGTCATTCTTTTTTTTAGTTCATCTCATCTCATTCATGGCAAAAAAGGACCAGAACCGCCTCTGATGTCCCCTTCAAGAAATATGTGTATTACATCCCAGAGTATGAGAGATTGAGAGAAAATGAATGTTGTATCTTGAGGATGAGGTAGTTGGCCAGAGGTTGATGACTAAGCAGTTTTTCTGCAAAATGTAAGTGTGTGTTGAAGACAGAGAGGCAGTGACAGAGAGAAAATAAGGTTTAACATGGTGAAGTACAGCTAGGTTTGGAACTCAGCCCAGTGCACTTATTAATACTTACTCCTTGGGGTCGGAAGTGGATGAGAAGTCTGACATGGTGATGTCACTCGGTGAGAAATATGACCGACACGCCAGAGGTGTAAAGTATTGGAGTAAATGTAATTAGTTACTGTACTTGAGTATCTTTTCGGATACTTTGTAGTTGCACTGAGTATCAAAGATATTAGCAACTTTTACTCTCTCTACTTCACTACATTTTTGAATGAGTATCTGTACTCTTTACTCGACTACATTTGAAATGAGTGTTGCAGTTACACATTACATTTTGCATGGACCTAGCTTTTTCTGCAGCAGTTTATTTCTGCTACAAAAGACGTGATACTGACTATTACAGGTCACTGAAAGTACTGCATCTTGTGCATTTTGCCCTTACTCACCCAAACTTCAACACGGCTACTTTATGTGAATGGGAGTTCCTTAGCAAGTAATTGTGAATCAGAGGTGTTTTATATATGAAATGAGGACATGACTGCAGCCGGCAATGAGGCCCAAACCAGCACATCCACTGCAAGTAGGCTTCAGCTTTTTAATTTTACTTAACATTATTTTATTTATCCATTATACTGAAGAGACCTTTTTGAAAGATATTATTTTTTGTTTGTTTGTTTGTTTGTTTTGTAATTTTGAGGTGTTCAGTTTTATTTTGGCTTTAGAAAATAAACGTGATTGCTCTCCTCACAAATCGACTCTTTCATGTTTTTGTTTCATGCTCTCTATGCCTTGCCCTGGACTTTTATGTCACTTCCTGTCTCCCGTGGTGCTTGTAGTCAGTTTGTAGTCCGTTTGTTCATTGGTTCCCGTTGATTAGTCTCCCCAGGTGTTTCTTATCTTGTTAAGCTTGTTAGCCCCCTGTGTGTGTATATATAGCCCTAGTTTTTCTTTAGTTTCTTGTGAGTTGTTAAATATAATTGTTGTCTGTTTGCCAGTCATTCTGTTCTTGGTTCCCTTTGGTTTTTGCCTTATTGTTCGTTCTAGTTTTTCTGTGAAATACCAGCACATAGATCCTTGCCTCTGCCTGTTTTCCCCAGCTTCTCCACAACATTACAGTTCATCACTGGCATGTCTCTTTGGATAGTACATCTTTGAGCCTATATTTAGTATAGTAAAGTACTGTTAAAATCAGATACTCTAAGACATTTACTCAAGTTGTTTTGGAATTGATGACTTGTAACGTGTAGTGGAGTAATTTTCACTGTAAGGTATCTGTACTTTTACTCAAGTATGGTTTTTAGGTACTCTTTACACCTCTGCTACACGCACATAAACGCGTGCGCGCAATGCTCTCCCACATTATGATCCGTTGGCTGGGATATCATGTCACTTTTGCAGTGCAGAGATGTGGCAGGAGATGATAACACCGAGCCTGACTGAAAAACGCTGACTGCTTGAATTCATGAGCGACCAAAACATCAAAAGTCACTGCTCGGATGCCTTCAAAGTTCGGTAAAAATGTTTGGGACGTGAATACTGAGCTGTGTGCCAAGTTCTTGCGAATTTGGAGTGCTTGACAAATTACAATCAAACTATATTGAGCACGCAGCCTCGACTCGACAAATTACATTTAATTATTTATTACTTCCAATTTTTAACTTTAGGTTCTTACTTCACTTTCTCACTTCAGAGTACTAATTTTCAATTTTCATAGTGAATGAACATGTACAACGTGCGCTTTTTTAAAAATGAATTCCGGATTATAATGTGCACTCTCCTCCCTTCAGAAGGGGCTTAGGGAGCACGTGCAATCTCTTGATAATGTTGATGAGAGCATTATAGGTAATGACTTCAACAATAGCAACAGTCATACTCATTTTCATTTTCGTGATTGCGTTCAGTCTAACGTAAAGCCCTCCTCTCCTCTGTTTGCACGACGATTCAACTGAGAGCTTCCCTTAAGGGAGCTGCTTCTGATCTCATCCATACTACATCATTCTGTCAACACGGACGTCTTCGCTGCCTTTCACTCTGCGACTACACTCTTTCTGTATCCTCTATCCCTAAAATATTCGACTTTAAATGCATTTGCGTTTTTGTTTGAACCTACTTCTCTTTTTTCCTACCCCAACACCCCCCACAACTGTTTGTCAGCCCCCATTTACGAAGAGGGAACATCTATTTTAAGCTCTGCGTCATAGACCAGCCACCCACACGCTGCTAGTGAGAGAGAAAGAAGAAGAAGGAGATAAAAGAGTGAGAGAGAGAGACTAGCACATGTTATCAGAGGAGCAGACGCACTGGGGGGAGAGAAACCAAATGAGGGGGTTTGTGTATGTGTGTCAACTGTTCATCAAAAGCAACAATGCTGTTGGCACAGCAACAGTTTTTTTAACACCATGTACACACATAGTATTCACTATCCCACATGCAATACAGATGATACATTAGATACGATCCAGGCATGTTTCCTCAAACTTTCTCCAAACGAAAAGGAGAGAGGAAATGGAAGTGTCTGGAGTTTTCAAACTCGTATGACTTTCATTCTTCTGAGGAGCACAAAATAATTTGTCATGCTCTTTTCCAAGTAGTTACAATGAATGGAGACCAAAGCTTTCAAGCTTGAAAAAGGATGCAAAATCACCATAAATGTAGCCCGTATTACTTAATAAGGGTTTGGGGAAAATGTAGAATAAAAATGTTTTTTATGTAAAATGAATCAGATAAGCTAATTTGTGACATGGAGTATGTGAACTACTTTGTAAAAAAGGTCCACTTTTCTTGCTTTCATGAAGCATGTGATGCTCTGAGCACAAAAGAAGAACATTGGAAGACACAAGTCAATTGGATCACTTTTATTATGTCTTTTTTTAACCTTGAAAGCTCTAGTCATTAATCATTTTAACTGCATGGAAAAGAGTAACCAGCATATTCTTCCAAAATTGTCCTTTTGTTTTCCACAGCGAGAAAAAAAGATGTCGTGTTTGAAGCAATATGAGGGTAAGTAAACGATGACAAAATTTATTTTTGGGTGAACTATCCCTTTAACAGTCCTCTTGAGCACTATTTAAGGGGTCTCCGCACCAGAAGGTAGACTATGACTGTGTGTATGAGTCTGTGTGCTTGTTATTATCCCACATCACACTATAACCACCAGGAAAATGACACATGCTGAACTCTGCAGTAGCGAACAAGGCTTTTTTTCCCCTCACTGTGCATTTCAGCACCACGGACAGCAGCGCACAACAGAGCACGCTCAGTACTGACCATGATTACAGCCCTCAGAGAGCCCTCAAGTGCTTTCTGATTGCCTTCAACCACTGTCTGTCCATCTATCTGACTGCTCTCTCACTCTGTCCACTGCAAAGCAGAAAAAGAAAGAAAGAATAGGTTCTCTCTAAACAAGTTCATGCATAAAAGTTTGCTTGACTAGAGTTGAATGAAGTGGCCAGCAGCAGGACGGTTCTAGGATCAGGGGGTAATTGGGGCTTAGCCCAGACATCTGCGGGTGCATATGAGTCATCCTTTGAATTATTGGAATATGATGCACTTTTTTTTATTTTTTTATTATGTAAATCTTTCTGCATCTTTTCTGCACTTTCTGGAGCGAAAACTAAAAAAGATTTGTCTAGTCTTCTCAGCCTCAAACCCACCTGAAGGTTAGAAGTCTACAGTTGAGTTCAAAAGTTTGAGACCACATTGAAAATCTGGGTTTTATATTTTTTGAAATCTAGAACTAAACTAAATCTTAAGGTTTAGGACAAATGTAGCACTACGAAACACTGGACAAAATGATTAAGTAATAATTAATGGAATAGTTAACCTATAAATGAAAATGTGCCGAAAAGTTTACTCAGCCTCAGGCCATCCAAGATGTTGACGAATTTGCTTGTTCATTGGAACAGATTTGGAGAAATGTATCATCCCGTCACTTGCTTAATGCTTACCACTGGATCTGCAGTGAATGGGTGCTTTCAGAATGAGAGTCCAAACAGCTTAATGAGTTTTTTTATGAACACATAGCTTTTAATGTCAAAAGACATCAATTAATTGACTGGAGTTGAGTGGATTACTTTAGGATTATTGTGATATTTTTATCAGCTGTTTGGACTCTCATTCTGACGGCCCCCATTCACTGCAGAGGATCCATTGGTGAGGAAATGATGTAATGCTAAATTTCTCCAAATCCGTTCCCATGAAGAAACAAACTCTACATCCTGGATGTCCTGAGGGTGAGTACATTTCAGGAAGTTTTCACATTTGGGTGAACTTTTCCTTTAAGATTCTACATTATTTTTAAGTCACTAATTAAATGAGCAAATTTGATCGAAAATATCCTTTTGACATATTGTTGTGGCCAATACACATTGTTTTATATTACTGGATTGTTAGAAGTTTGTAGGTCTATTTTAAATTTAGTCAGCTATTACAGAGAGTACTTTTTTGAACGTTTCATGCCACCATGCTTTAATGAAACAGTTTTGCAAGAACCACAAATAGCCAGGCTTGTGTTTTGCAGTTTGACAAGAAATTTCCACAGCACAGTTGCAGGTAATGAGGGTACTGTAATCCTTTTTGTTTTCAGAGTTAAATATGTGAAATATTTAGTGCTTAAAACATACGCACAGTTGACCAAAAAGTCAACTTTTGTTGTTTGCAAAACAGGCCGCTGACCCTGTATTTGAATGTGCTGCCAGCTTTCATTATTTGAAGCTATGTGCCAGATTTTATGCCAATAATCAGGAGTCTGTTTTGCAAGATTAGGTCTGACGTATGTAGCAGTATTGCTGCTCTGAATGATTTTATTAGTGGCCAAAAAAGGCATGAAAAATTACTGGGGAAGACAAGGTAATATAAAAACATTCAGAAGTCCATCCCTAGTGCCGCCCATCCTCTGCTGTCTCTCTGTGGATGGTGAGTAACTGAATGCAGATCCATGATTCAATATGGAAAATTATTCCGTTCCATTGTTTTGATGTCTGTTCATGTTATGCTGCCAATATTCTTTGCATGCTATGCATCATATACACAGTGTACTGAATACATTACATTATCCATCATTTATTTAGACTAATTATGCCTATTTATTCGAAGATATGTATAATACATCCTTTCTCTGCTGATTTTTCACCAAACTAATCTTAGTAATGTCAAAATAATTAATATAGACATCAGATTTTAATTTTGCCATACAACAACACAAAATGTCCACCAAAAGTCATTAAAAGTATAGATATTGAAAATTTGAATTATATATCATTTAATATATTCAATAAGGTTTTATTATGAAGAAAAATTACACTTACTGCAGTTACAGTAATGATTGTCTCTGAATTTCATTCCATTTTAATTCAATAATTTTATTAAAATTCAGAAAATTGGAGTTATAGGTTCTATTTGCCACCTCAATTGTACATGACCATGAACTAATTAATATTCATGAGCCATTTCATGACATAACCAACCTAAGCCATGGTTATCATCATTAACTAAAACGGTTAAAACATTTTTATCGTTAAACATTTGTTAATTTAAATAAAATAAAATATAAACATTTAATGAAAAACTTATTTCAGTTAGTTGCCAAGGCAACATTTCTATTTTTTATTTAGTTTAAGTTAAAGCACTAAAATGACTAAATAAACATCATAAACATAAATAAAATCTAAAACTAAAACTGAAATAAAAATAAAAATAAATGAGACCTAAATAGTAATATTTAAAAACGAATTAAGTGAAAGTACATAACTTTTAAACCTTTACCTAAAATTGATATGAAAACTAAATATTCATTACAAATATAATAGCATATAAAGGATACTAAAATAATACTTCAAAACATATTCTTCAGCAACACCTTAATATAAATAAGTGAATGGAATTTTCTAAATCAGTTTGAGGCCGGGTTACATAATTCCAACAATATTCTGCCACCTAACCTTCATTTATCCTTCACACATTCTCATTTCAGATGCATTTTATTTCTCTCCTTTTATTTTCCTTTCATTTTCCTTCTTGTTTCGCACACCTGTTCAGCAGAGGTGTGGCATCAAACTGAAGATTCACCCCTGTCTCCGCAAGGCCACCTTTAACGTGAGCCTCACCATGACGCAGAATCCTGTTTGTGGGCGGTTGTCGGACCTGTAGAGATGGAATTCTCTATTGGAGATTGGTTTTGGAATTTGAATGGAAGTGTGGGACCCGCGGCTTGAATTGGTGAGATTGAAGCGAGATGGGTTTTAAAGGATGAAGTGGAGATGAGGTTGACCTTGACCTTTTTATCCCTCCCATCTTGACGGCACTTCCTTTTGTCCCGCCACCGCAAATGTACTTTTAACATTGAGCCTGAGAGTTAGTCTTTTCAAATCTATATCTCTTTTCATCTTTCATCTCGCACTGCTCTCTCTCTTTCTCATTCTGTCTCTTTCTCACTCCGAATGAGTGTGAGTGAGCATGTGTGTGTGTGTGTGTGTGTGTGTGTTGATGCATAAAGGGCCCTCTGTGCCCCTGGACTGATGTTGTCCGTGAAGAAGTCAACCATTCAGAGTGAGTCAGATTTCCTGATTCAGAGCCAGGGCCATGTCGCTCTGAGACACAATTGCACATGAGAGAGTGTGTGGGGGCGTGTATGTAGTATGATGCAATAGGGTGCATGTGTTTCCATTCCTATACTTTTTGCAAAACCCTTTCAACAAAAACAAAGTTCCTCACTGAACAGGCAACAGCACTTTACTGTACAACATCAAAATGTCTCTCTGATAATGTTTTTACCTCATTTCACAGGTTTCCAAGTGGTTCTCAGTTGGTTTTGTTTCACCTTCCAGATTTACGTGACATCAAATGCTGACTACACAACCTAGAATGTTGTTCATAGTACAAAATGTCAAAAATGTACTTAAGCAGATCAAACATTAAAATATATTAATATAATAATAGGCCCAACAATATGTGAAATAATTAACATAAAAAAATCAGCAAAGCAAAGCTGATTTTTTTTAAAGCCATTATTCCAGTCTTCAATATCACATGATCCTTTAATTGATGAACAGAAAGTTAAAAAGAAGAGCATTTATTTGAAATATAATTTTTTTTAACAATGTAAAACACTTTTAATTAATTTATTGCATTCTTGCTGAATAATTTAAAAAAAAAGCAAAAAAAGTTATAAGCCCAAACTGATTGATAAATAAGTGTAAGGAAGAAAAGACCAATCATAGTTTAATATGCAAATATTATAATTGCATTATCACTGTGAGTTGAATGCTAAACATATAATTATTGTTGTCAATGGGAGATGTTACATTTCAATTATACAGTTTATAAAATCAGCATTTAAAATTTAACTGAGAGTCATGAAATTGAAATAGTTTTTTTTCCTTATATTTGTATGCACAGCATACATAAGGCTGAAATTATCTACAAAACAACATCCTAGTGATTCAACGTGAATTCATTGCAGACAATTGTGGGAGAAGAAAGAGAATAAGAAAGTATGAGGGATTTTAACTCTAATTTCACCTGAGGTGAAGTGGAACGCAAGTATTTGTTTTCACAAGAGAGCAAAGAAAGCCACTCCAAACTAGTACAAACATTCTGAAGATTCCACGTTCTAAAAAGAAAAATAAAACCCCCACGGTTGATCACCCAGGGAGCTCTTTCTGCTTTCTGCATGCATAAGGGGCCTACTCATCAAATTCTGGCGGAAGTGTTCAGTGAGACAGAGCCCAATTCTGCCAAGGTACATCAGTATACTAGACCTGTCAGGAGGCTGCATGCAGCAGACTTCTTGCGTGACCTGCAGCTCACTCTATTGTCACATCCTGTATTGCCCTTCGGGTGAAGAACTCTTGATTGGCTGAGGCAGGTATAGCCAGGCAGTCACATGCTCCTGTGAGGGGAGTGTGAATGGGCCTCGGGCTAGAAGAGGGGGTGTGTGCAAACAGGTAAAACACAACTCTGACCTGGGGGGAGGTTGTGCATACACACGCATTCACACACACACACATACATATGCATAACAGTAGAGTGTTGAAACAGACATGCAAGACCAGCAAAATAGGAAGCGAAACAAGTGTACCGACTGTTTTAAAGGTTCACCCCAAAATAAAATTCTGTCATCGTTTACTTACACTCATGCCATTCCAAACCTGTATGATGATAGTTTTGTTTGGGAAAGAAAGTGATTATCTAAATGTGCTAGACACGCTTAGGTTTGATATCAATTACAAGTGATGTTTTGGTGTCAAAATGATGTTCCTGTAGCTCAAACAGTTGCACTTAGCACTAACAATGATAAAGTTGGCATAGCTGAATTTTCAGAAGCAATTTACTCCAGTCTTATATGATCACATGATCCTTCAGAAATCATTCTAATATGCTGATTTGGTGTTAATTTTTTTATTATTATCAATGTTGAAAACAACTGCTTAATATTTTTGTGGAAACCATGATACATTGTTTTCAGGATTATTTGATAAATAGATATTTAAAATATAAATCCTTTCCAATATTAGAAAATGTCTTTACTTTCACTTTTGAAAAATGTAATGGATCCTTACTGAATAAAAGTATTAATTTTTGTTAACTTTTTTAACTTTCATACTGCCCCCAAAATTATGCATACACACACACACACACACACACACACACACATATTCATATTTATATAAATTCATATGAGTTTGACAATATATGATGTGACTATGGAATTTGTTTCTTCCATAGGATAAAAAACCTGTAACTGTGACTTTTTATCTCACAATTCTGACTTTTTTTCTCGCAATTGTCAGAAAAAAAACTCAGAATTGCAAGACATAAAGTCAGAATAGTGAGATATTAAGTCAGAATTAAACTCATAATTCTGAGAAGAAAAGTCGGAATTTTGAGATATAAACTCGCAATTGTGAGATAATCGCAATTACCTTTTTACGATATTTTATTCTGTGCTGGAAACACAAAAACAGAACTGTGAGAATTCAAAGGAAAAATGTATTGTATAAACTCTATATTTATTGAGTTTATTGTATAGCTTGTTATAAACTCAGAATTGCAAGAATAAAAGTCCAAATTGTGACATAAATTACCTTTTTTATTCTGTGGTGGAAACAATTTCAGTTTTGAATGAACTGTCCCTTTAAATCCTACCGTCTTCAAATAATTATAAAACCTTTTCCAGCCACCGTGATCGTGTAATAACCTCTCATTGCAAGGTGAAAGCAAGAGCAAACACATATGCACGCACAAAAATTGCAATTTCACATTTTATCACTGCGACACAGAGTGGTGGATCACAAATTGAGACTGTCCATTTCTTTTGCACCGTGGTTTTATTATCTCTCCCATTCCGCTAACATTTAATATGCCCTGAGGATGCAAGAGAGGAAAAAAGAGAAAAAATGTGGCCTTGGTTAGTAGGAGGCTTTTGTTTTCTTAATCACATATCTCTCTGCTCTCTCTCTCTCGCTCTCTCTCTCTCTATCTTTCTCTCTCTCTTATCAGGATGACAAGTGCCATACCATCCTGTGAGATGTGCCAAGACAGAATGAGCATCTGTCAAAACACGACGGTCCCAGCGGACGTTTCGCTGATGGACGCAGACATGCAGGAGAGTGAAAGACAGACGAAAAGAGAAGGAGACGGACAAGGGATGGCTGAAAAGAGTGGTGGATGATTTGGATGGGTGGGGTCTTATACTCACCTGCTTCACCCACCAGCATCCTTGACACCTCCATCTCTGCGAGGGGTGAACGCAAAGGTCCTCCACACTGTGTCTTCCTCTCTTTCTCTCTCCATTTTGATTGTGCATGGTTACAAGCATACTAATGAACTCCACAATAGAGCGAGAACATGAAGAGAAATGGAAATGTATGCTGCTGCTGAAAATATAATTAAGTAAATACAACACATTTGGTTTCTCTTTGCAGTACAATGCATCTACTCAAGAGCAATGGCATTTGAATTGCAATGGTCTATTAAATATTGCTTGTGCAAATACAACGGTATGGCAAATTAACTCAGTTCCAGAGCAGGTTTTGCCTCCTCCATGCTAAACCTGAAACCATTGCACCAGGTCCAGAGAAACTAGGAGGAAAAAGTCTGCGGAACAAAAGAAGGCTTACGATAAGGCAAGAAGAAGAACCCATCTAAATATCAGATCAGCTTTCCAGCGCTGGAGAGAACTCAAGGAGTGGGAAGGCCTGCGATCGGACGCCAAGGTTGCTTTGTTTCGCACGGAGCTAAACCATTCACGTTAAAACACACAGTACTACCAAAACACATTCGACCTGTCTTACCATAGTAACACACATTGCTTTCACTTATTGATGACATCATACCCTCGGCCGGCTGGCACAGCAGATTCCGCCATTATCGTTCCCTGGGTTGCGTACGTATGTGTGGGGCGGAGCTATCAAAATAGGGGGCGAGACCCTTTTGGGGTAGGAGCGTGTTCGTTTTGGTGATTTGAAATATCAACATTGGCTACCAGAAATCACTTACCCCACCTTTAAAACTTGTTTTTATTAACCAAATTGGAAAATTGTTAGATGTATGCTTAAAGCAACTAAAAGCAAAATAAATACATAAATAAATATGCTAGTAATATAAATTAACATTTCGTTAGTAAGATTTTTTAAAAATAAAATTAACACTTTTATTCAGCAAAGACACGTTAAATTGCTCAAAGGTGACAGTAGACATTTATAATGATACAAAAATGTTTTAATATAAATATTTCAAATAAATGCAGATCTTTCAAACTTTGTTTTCAGCACTTATCACAGGAACAAATTACATTTGAAATATTTTCAAATACAAAAGTTATTTAAAATTGTAATATTTCACAGTTTTTCAGATTTTACTGTATTTTGATGAAAAAGCGAGTTTTAGTATATTAAAACTCTCATTTAAATAATATCTCAATATCAATTTAATGCATCTCACTTAAATATCTATATTTTTTTTGTTTGGTTTGTTTTTTTATTACAGGAAAACAAGACACCAATCCAGATTAACATTTGTATTTTTGCATTGCATAAAATCAGTATGGATGAAATTGCCCAGATAATTTGGTATTCTTCTTAAAACATGCATGTAAGTCCAAGCCGTGGCGTATAGACATGGACACTGCTAGTTTGCGAGTACAGTATCTCGCTTCATTTGCTGTAATTTCTCAATCAACACAACTGCTAAAAAAGCAAAACATTAGAAAGTAAAAGCTAGAGCAAAATGTATAGTTATTTTTGCACTTTAGTAATGTACTGAAATGACACTTTAAGGGGCATGTTGGAAACAACATCAGCAGTTTAGTAGAGGTAAAGCTGCGTTTAGTCATGCTAGGATTTTCATAGATTGCACTGTGTTTCCGCTGCATGTGCTGACTCTGTTCCTGACGGCCACAGGCAACTCAGGGAAAATTCACAGTGGGACATCTCCTAAAAAGACAAAGTTACATTACCAATGCAAACACAAAGTAAAGCACACTACACTGGAAGCGCTAATTACGCCCCCAGACACTCTGCAGCCTCACTAACATTCACAGCATCACCCAGATTTATGTCGTTTATTTATAAAATGACCCTTCCAATCATTCATCTGTTGATTCATTTTTTGTTATTTACAGATTGAGGGATAAATGTGCCGCCATCTGGAAGCAACAGGCGTCGCATGATGTCATGCCCTTGACAAGATCACGGCAAGAAAGTCTATAATCTAAAGTTGAGCACGGCTTTTGCAACCTGCTGTTTACATTGGCGCTGATTGAGCCGATCGGAGCCATCCCTGAGGCGGCGAGACTTATCGTTCACCGCAGAGGACCCGAGAACTGACAGAAGTCTTTCCTTTTTTTCCCCCCAAGCAAATTACAGCCAGGTACACTAAATATTCCCATCATCTCACACCTGCAATACAAAGACAAACAGGGGACTCTTTCTCTCTCTCTTGCTCTCTCCGCAGGTCTGCTAGATCCTGGTTCATTAGACATGCAGCTGTTGAGTAGAAAGGCAGTAGAATGAGAGAGAGAACCCAGGAGAGGCTAGCAGACATGTGACAGATGAAAAGAGAGAGAAAGGGAGGGAGGAAAACTAACAATGGCCTGTCATTCTGAGCGGCTGCCAAGCGATGCCCATAATTGATTGCTCGTCCCATTTTCAAAAGCTTTCTATATACACACACACACACACACACTATTCGAACATAGACTATAGTAATAGAGGATGAATCCGTGCAAATCACAGACACACACACCGTGAATTTGTGAAATGGAATATTTAGGTTTATAAAGGACAGCTCTGACTCGACATTCTGATTGGATGAACCGTGTTTGAAGGCTTTATGATGTGGATAAATGCACACCTGTGACTGCACATTCTATATCAAATCACCAAGTTGCAACGTTGCTCTCCAAGCATAAACAGCCTACTGTGAATCTAAGAACTATGTTCTTTTGTGGAAGAATTGTTTACTTTGATGTTAAAATAAAATTGGGTCATTCTGAACTTGTATGACTTTCTTTGTTCTGTGGAATACAAAAGAAGCTATTTTGAAGAACTGTTTTTTCTTTCTTTCACACAATGAATCAGTGGGTCCAGAAACAACATTTTGGCCATTTTACACAGAACACGCTAATTAATTTTTAATATAAGGCATGCAGGAAGTGGCAAATTGTGACCAACACAGAAAGAGATAAAATATTTGATATTTTCTGCCATATTTTCCACCATGTTGGTCCAATCTTCTCAGCCAACATCCAGTAAGAATATTTCACTACTATAAGATTTGGGCTTGGGAGTGCATGAGTTTACAGGGTACAATTTTATTTTTATTCTATATTAAAATTTTAATATTTTAATATTTTATTCTATATTGGTATTTATCTACACACACACACACACACACTCATAGTGACTCATAGAGTCACTGAATTTTCAAGTAATTTTTATTAAACATTTAATCAAAACTTTGTATCTTTTATAATTTTTCTTATGCCACATTATCAACAGGTCACATACAAAGCAGTTTAAAAACGTAGGAATTTATCAAGGGTACCTCAAACTCTCTCAGTCCCATATGTCATAATCTGACACCCATGTTTAGTAAAAAAGAGTAGACATGAAGAAGCTTTTGTATTTGTGTTTGGTTGTAAGGGGTCAGCAAGCAGCCTGGTGCCTGTTTGTTAGCGTGGAGGCTAGTTTGTGCTCTATTGGATGACTTAGCCTGCAGCTCTCTAAAGGGACGTCGAAATCTCCCAACCATATACCTGCTTTAATGCTGTCTGACATGCCTGAGCCTCAAAGAACGAGCCTGCAGCTCAGGTAAGTCTCTGTTAGCCATCCTTAAGCATGCACAAAGACACACACACACACACACCAGGGAACGCATGCCAACATACATGCACACACGTAGAAACACTGGGTAGGCTTGTTTCCTCCCCCTCTCTCTCGCTCCATCTCTCTCCTCTGGCTTTCCCTGTAGCTCTCTGGCAGTTTTGCGTCAGTGCTGGAACCGCAGGGACGGTTGACATTTCAGTCTGGCTATGTTTCCAGTCCCTGTGATCAGAGCCATGCTGCCTCTACGAACTTAAAGGTCACAGTTGTTGTTTGTCAAAATTTCTAGAAAAAATAAAAAGGTAAATTGTGAGCTTGTTTGAGCTGGCAAACAGTGCATCATATTCTCTTTACTGTTAGCTGATTTTAATGCACAATAAGATTTACTTCCAAAATAATTATACCCCAGTACATAAAAGGTGGCCAAACAGAGCTTCCCACATTGTAATGAGATTGAAACTGCAATACTAAACACAGTTGTGTGAAAAAAAACATTGCCTTCAGCATTTAATTTGAACATTTTCTCACTATGAAATATTCTGTATCCACTGCTTAAGTATTTTACTCTGTGCTTTGTAGGTTATGGTCTTTTAATCAGCTCTGAAACTCTATTACTTAAAAAACAAGAACAAAATTACTCATTTCTTTTCTTCTGTTGTAAAGTTTTAAAGTCTTATATATATATTTCATTTGCATTTCCAGGGATCATTAAGAATTGTATTACAGCTGTACTGTTTTGCATTGCACAAATGAAGATATGGCTGCACATATGGCACATATGGCAGATATACTTGTAAAACTTGTTAATCGTTTACTGTGGTTCATCCAGAACTGTAGTTGATATACCTCAGATGATTTTATAGACAATTTCCGATGTTCATCTGTTCTGAGTGTCATAACCTCTGCAGTTTATGCTAGGGGCCACCGATACCCAGATGTTACAATTTGCCTCAAACATATGGAGTAAGATATATGTCATGTTTTAGGATTTTTAATTTTCCTGGACTGTTTGCTGATTATTGCTATGTTCTGCTATTATCAATTATGTGTGTGTGTGTGTGTGTGTGTGTGTGTGTGTGTGTGTGTGTGTAAATAACTACATTGCGTTTCCTTCTGGAGCATCAGTGAGCATTTGAACCTTCTGTAATAGTGTTACATGTAAGTCCCTTAGTTGTCCTCAGTGTGAAAAGATGGATCTCAAAATCATACAGTCATTGTTGGAAAGGGTTCAATTACGCAAAAGATTGTGGAAAGCCAAAGTATTTGTAGGGCCTGAAGGATTTTTCCGAAGAACAGCGGGCAGTTTAACTGTTCAGGACAAACAAGGGACTCATGAACAACTATCACAAAACAAAAAAACAACTGTGGATCATCCAGGTAACAACACAGTATTAAGAATCAAATGTATGTAAACTTTTGAATTGGGTCATTTTTATAAATTCAACTATTATTTTCTCTTGTGGACTATATGTAAACGTCTTTTATGTGAAATATCTTATTCAGGTCAGTACTAAATAAAAAATAACATGCATTTTGTATGATTCCTCTTATTTTGGTAAAATAATTAACATTTTGCAAATACTACAAAGTGTATGTAAAAATTTTTACCACAACTGTAACTACTGATCAATTAAACAAGATTAGAAACATAGTTAAGATCACAGACAGGTGACATTTATGTGTGGGTGACTATTACTTGTCCGTTATCTATTCTCTATTATCTTATCCATTAAAAGCACAAAAAGTAACTAAATAAAATTATATATATATATATATATATA
>NW_015505240.1:707088-708283 GCF_001515645.1 Sinocyclocheilus grahami
TGTGTGTGTGTGTGTGTGTGTGTGTGTGTGTGTGTGTGTGTGTGTGTGTGTGTGTGTGTGTGTGTGTAAATAACTACATTGCGTTTCCTTCTGGAGCATCAGTGAGCATTTGAACCTTCTGTAATAGTGTTACATGTAAGTCCCTTAGTTGTCCTCAGTGTGAAAAGATGGATCTCAAAATCATACAGTCATTGTTGGAAAGGGTTCAATTACGCAAAAGATTGTGGAAAGCCAAAGTATTTGTAGGACCTGAAGGATTTTTCCGAAGAACAGCGGGCAGTTTAACTGTTCAGGACAAACAAGGGACTCATGAACAACTATCACAAAACAAAAAAACAACTGTGGATCATCCAGGTAACAACACAGTATTAAGAATCAAATGTATGTAAACTTTTGAATTGGGTCATTTTTATAAATTCAACTATTATTTTCTCTTGTGGACTATATGTAAACGTCTTTTATGTGAAATATCTTATTCAGGTCAGTACTAAATAAAAAATAACATGCATTTTGTATGATTCCTAAAAGACCCCAGCTGATGGTAAAATACTTTAGAGCATTGTGCTGAACCATGCTAATGTACTGCTTTAAACCCTTTGGGAGCATTGTTCGAGAGCAGAGGCGGACAGTAACTAAGTACATTTACTTGAGTATTGTACTTAAGTACACTTTTTGAGTATCTGTACTTTACTTGAGTATTACTTTTTCTGGGAACTTATGACTTTAACTTCACTACATTTGAAAGACAAATATTGTACTTTTTTTTTCAGACAGCTTATCAGTAATCACTCTTGTAGGGCTACATGAAGTGATTTCCCAGCATTTTTTGAACACTGACCAGTTGCAAATGCGACAATTCAATAATAAGAAGTTAATATTGTGGTATATATTACACACAATATTGTCTGATTTTGCTAAATTGTGTACATGAAAATATTACCTATAAAGCCACAGAAGAACTGCTGTGCCTCTCCTAATAAAACACAATAGGTGTTGGACTTGAAGCAGAACTGCACAGACCATTCTGTGTGTGACATCAAAGTACAGCGAGAGCGATTAGACAGGATTTTTAAAATGTTTGTTTTGATGTCAAATTTGATGTCATGTTTTGCTTTTTTGTTAAAGCAGTGTTGCTGTTGTAAAGTTATACAGCTACAGTTGTGTTGCTGGGTTTCTGGGTTTTTTTGATTTTTTT
>NW_015505240.1:709845-710570 GCF_001515645.1 Sinocyclocheilus grahami
TGTGTGTGTGTGTGTGTGTGTGTGTGTGTGTGTGTGTGTGTGTGTGTGTGTGTGTGTGTGTGTGTGTAAATAACTACATTGCGTTTCCTTCTTGAGCATCAGTGAGCATTTGAACCTTCTGTAATAGTGTTACATGTAAGTCCCTTAGTTGTCCTCAGTGTGAAAAGATGGATCTCAAAATCATACAGTCATTGTTGGAAAGGGTTCAATTACGCAAAAGATTGTGGAAAGCCAAAGTATTTGTAGGACCTGAAGGATTTTTCCGAAGAACAGCGGGCAGTTTAACTGTTCAGGACAAACAAGGGACTCATGAACAACTATCACAAAACAAAAAAACAACTGTGGATCATCCAGGTAACAACACAGTATTAAGAATCAAATGTATGTAAACTTTTGAATTGGGTCATTTTTATAAATTCAACTATTATTTTCTCTTGTGGACTATATGTAAACGTCTTTTATGTGAAATATCTTATTCAGGTCAGTACTAAATAAAAAATAACATGCATTTTGTATGATTCCTCTTATTTTGGTAAAATAATTAACATTTTGCAAATACTACAAAGTGTATGTAAAATTTTTACCACAACTGTAACTACTGATCAATTAAACAAGATTAGAAACATAGTTAAGATCACAGACAGGTGACATTTATGTGTGGGTGACCATTACTTGTCCGTTATCTATTCTCTATTA
The DNA here is from genome assembly GCF_001515645.1 of Sinocyclocheilus grahami. Taxonomy (NCBI): domain Eukaryota; kingdom Metazoa; phylum Chordata; class Actinopteri; order Cypriniformes; family Cyprinidae; genus Sinocyclocheilus; species Sinocyclocheilus grahami. Next base: position 710,542 of record NW_015505240.1, read on the forward strand.
TCTTATCCATTAAAAGCACAAAAAGTAAC
>NW_015505240.1:710682-748903 GCF_001515645.1 Sinocyclocheilus grahami
TTCAATAATAAGAAGTTAATATTGTGGTATACATTACACACAATATTGTCTGATTTTGCTAAATTGTGTACGTGAAAATATTACCTATAAAGCCACAGAAGAACTGTTGTGCATCTCCAAATAAAGCACAATAGGTGTTGGACTTGAAGCAGAACTGCACAGACCGTTCTGTGTGTAACATCAAAGTACAGCGAGAGCGATTAGACAGCATTTTTAAAATGTTTGAAATTTTGATGTCAAATAAGTCTGTTTTGCTTTTTTGTTAAAGCAGTGTTGCTGTTGTAAAGTTATACAGCTACAGTTGTGTTGCTGGGTTTTAAAGCAGGTTTGATTTTTTTATCTTTCTTATCAGTCTGTATTTACAGGATTTCACTGTACAGTATTCAGTAGGTGTAATGTATTCTAAGTTGCTTCAGAAGTATTGCAAGTACTACGTACAACAATAAAACAGTGCATTGACATAAGAAAGGACATTTACTTTTGGTACTTAAGTACTTTTAAAAGCTAGTACTTCTGTACTTTTACTTGAGTAAAAATCTGTCTTTAAAACTTTTACTTGTAATTGAGTAATATTTGACCAGCAGTATCTGTACTTTCACTCAAGTAATGGAGTTGAGTACTTTGTCCGCCTCTGTTCGAGAGTCAGGTGTTCCATGCGACTCTCTTTCCCAAAGGGCCATTTATGTACCAGCAACAGATATCAAGCCTATGACTGTGCATTGGCAAAGGGTCCATACTTGTTTAAAGCACATGCACAGATTACCCCATCCTGTCCAGGGTCACACTCAATGAGTGAAAGAGGAGAAATCAAGGTGGATGATATACGACACATCATAAATTTAGCGGAGGAGAAGGACAGAGAGAACCTCCAGGGAGTGCTTGATGAACTCGTCCTAAAGACTGCTTTTCCATCTCATTCTCATCGTAGCTCCATGCATATGCTCACTGCAAGAATAATGAGTGAAGAGAGGAAAGGAATTCCATGCTGGAAAGAGGTCTGTTGTGTTCCTCCGACAAACTGCTGTCCGTAAACAACCTCAAAGTTAAACGTCTTCCATCTCATCTCCAAACACACACTTGCACACAAAGAATCTGCTTGTTTGAAGAGAGCACTGCTTCATCCCCAAGTCTTCCAGCGGGACCCACTGGGGTGAGTTGGAGGCAACAGAAGAGGCTTTGAAACCATTCCAGAAAAATCATCCCAGACCTGTAGCAGAGCTTAAGAGGACACACACAGAAAAGTCTCAGTGCTTTGTGGATGATGTGCTGTTTATATTCCTTTTTTGACTTGAAATTAATGTTTTAAGTGCGAGTTTGAACATCGCTGGAGTAATGCTACTGTAAATGTGCATAGAGGACTGAATAAATATCTGAGATTTTTGCTTAAATATGTTGATGGAAGTAGTGAATGTGCCTAAGAGGTTTTGTGACTGACAATATCAAAAGAATATTGAACAATAATAACTAATTATAAATAAAGTCAAGCTGTCTCAACTGTCCTACACCACACCACAAGTGTCAGCCTCAGATAAAGACAAAAAATACTTAATCACTAAGTAAATGTTAGAGGAGGCTTACAGAGTAATTACAAAACTGACCAATGAGAATGCATATTCAAATTATGCAACGTCGTTTGTTGCATCCAAAATGAGGCCGCTATTTATAACCAATTATTATCAGGGGTGACCATGTAAGCCAGTCAGCTAAGCTTTCAGTATCATGGAGTCGTCAAGCCGCTTGTTAATACAAGAAAAACTTCAGTCAAAATATCTATAAAATATCTATATAATATACCTGAAAATAAGACTGTACGACCTTTTTCATAATTGACGAGTGGATTATGAAGTGCAAATAGGTGAGTAGAAAGATAGAATGTTGATCTCCATTCTTTTAAATGTTTACTATGTTCCATCTGTGAGATTTGCTTCGTTGATTTACAGTATTGAGAAGTGCTGATGATTTTAACATGTCACTAATTATCAGGAATATTTTGGAATGTCAGGGGGATTTTATATGTAAGCATAATTATCAGCAACTATATAAAAACAAACCGCTGCAACCGGTTATTAGTTTGATTAATATTGATTTATAAATCAGCCTCCCTCCAAAAATTCCCTTGTCTGCCGCCGATGATGGCATCAGAGTTTTTTGATTGAATTTTGAGTTTGTATTTGAGTCTGAGCATAACCTATTCAGTTTGTCAAAGTCTATAAAAAATCAATTATCTTAAGTCTAACAACACATAAACCTAGATTAAGAGAAAAGAATAACATGAAATATATCCTGCAAATGAGAGAAGCCCTACATTGATTGTTTGGCTAATGAAGAAAATTACTTTCTCTTATACTTTCCACACTGTACACTTTTTTTCCCATGCATAGCTACACAAAGGCAAACACAACTGCTTAAATTGCTGTGCTAACCATTACTGCATAAATAATGCCTCTCGTTATTTATGGGACATGAGCCTTACATTTATTTGCACATTTATTAATGAATGCGTTTTTGCAACATCATTCAATGAGTAATGCACCAACCACGGTCCCATATGGTACAGGAAAGTTAAATATTACATTTCACCCTCTGTGCAAAACATTCAGTAACAAATTCTAGTAGGCCTATGTACAGCCAAATTGCATTCCTTGTGTGGAGGAAACAAATTAAAGATTCATATTTGCATTTTTTGGCTGGAAAATGGATCTAAAAAGACTGAACTTTTGAACAAAAGTTTCAGTCTCCCTGGGCTCCCTAATCATACAACGCAGCCAGAAGACTTTACAGTCTGTCCAGAAAAAGAGAGAGCGATAAACCCCAGGGCAGGCCATCCGTGTTTATAACTGCATGTATTTCCTCATGAACTCATTTTATTAGCAGAGATAATCTAATCCATACGACACCGAGATTTTGCTGGCTGAAAACACGTCCATTCATATTCTTTATGTGGCCACCTAATCAAAATATGGACAAAAGGCTTGTTCACACCAAGGCTAAGATATAGTTAAAAAAAAAATGTAGTTTAAAAAATAAATAAATAACATATAGCATATAACAAGTTCTATAACGGTAACAGCACAGAGTAACAATAATCACTTTGAAAATTATTATTTTTTTCCATCTGATGACTGATAAAAACATTGACAGTCAATCAGAATCCACCCTGCTAAAGAGCTTGAGGCAGATGACACAACTGCAGTGCATGCATATAATCATAATAAACAGAATAGTATCTTGTTTTATTGTGCAAAAGAATGAAGTGGTTCTGTTGTTCATTCTGGTTCAAGTCAGTTTTTTTCAGGTGTAACTTTGGGTTGTGTTGAGTTTGTGCTTGTAATTTAAATGTATTATTTTTATAGTTTTATAAATGTACATATAAAAATTTTAAAATATATAATTTTGGAATGTCAGGGGGATTTTATATGTAAGCATAATTATCAGCAACTATATAAAAACAAACCGCTGCAACCGGTTATTAGTCTGATTAATATTGATTTATAAATCAGCCTCCCTCCAAAAATTCCCTTGTCTGCCGCCGATGATGGCATCAGAGTTTTTTGATTGAATTTTGAGTTTGTATTTGAGTCTGAGCATAACCTATTCAGTTTGTCAAAGTCTATAAAAAATCAATTATCTTAAGTCTAACAACACATAAACCTAGATTAAGAGAAAAGAATAACATGAAATATATCCTGCAAATGAGAGAAGCCCTACATTGATTGTTTGGCTAATGAAGAAAATTACTTTCTCTTATACTTTCCACACTGTACACTTTTTTTCCCATGCATAGCTACACAAAGGCAAACACAACTGCTTAAATTGCTGTGCTAACCATTACTGCATAAATAATGCCTCTCGTTATTTATGGGACATGAGCCTTACATTTATTTGCACATTTATTAATGAATGCGTTTTTGCAACATCATTCAATGAGTAATGCACCAACCACGGTCCCATATGGTACAGGAAAGTTAAATATTACATTTCACCCTCTGTGCAAAACATTCAGTAACAAATTCTAGTAGGCCTATGTACAGCCAAATTGCATTCCTTGTGTGGAGGAAACAAATTAAAGATTCATATTTGCATTTTTTGGCTGGAAAATGGATCTAAAAAGACTGAACTTTTGAACAAAAGTTTCAGTCTCCCTGGGCTCCCTAATCATACAACGCAGCCAGAAGACTTTACAGTCTGTCCAGAAAAAGAGAGAGCGATAAACCCCAGGGCAGGCCATCCGTGTTTATAACTGCATGTATTTCCTCATGAACTCATTTTATTAGCAGAGATAATCTAATCCATACGACACCGAAATTTTGCTGACTGAAAACACGTCCATTCATATTCTTTATGTGGCCACCTAATCAAAATATGGACAAAAGGCTTGTTCACACCAAGGCTAAGATATAGTTAAAAAAAAAGTAGTTTAAAAAATAAATAAATAACATATAGCATATAACAAGTTCTATAACGGTAACAGCACAGAGTAACAATAATCACTTTGAAAATTATTATTTTTTTCCATCTGATGACTGATAAAAACATTGACAGTCAATCAGAATCCACCCTGCTAAAGAGCTTGAGGCAGATGACACAACTGCAGTGCATGCATATAATCATAATAAACAGAATAGTATCTTGTTTTATTGTGCAAAAGAATGAAGTGGTTCTGTTGTTCATTCTGGTTCAAGTCAGTTTTTTTCAGGTGTAACTTTGGGTTGTGTTGAGTTTGTGCTTGTAATTTAAATGTATTATTTTTATAGTTTTATAAATGTACATATAAAAATTTTAAAATATATAAAATAAAAAATAAAATTATATTTAATTATGTGGTTAAAAATGTGTGTGTGTATATATATATATACATATTATACACACACACACACACACACTTATTTATGTATAGTACAAATCTATTTAAATCTTGTAATATTTTTTAATTTGGTAATCAAACAGTTGGTGGTTGCCATTTACGTCCATAGTAGGAAAAAAAAATACTATGGAAGTCAATGGCAACCACCGACTGTTTAATTACCAGCAATCTTCAAAATATCTTTTATGTTCGACATAAGAAAGCAACTCATACAGGTTTGGAACGACATGAGGGTGAGTAAATGATAACAGAATTTTCATTTTTGGGTGAACTATCCCTTTAAGTACATGATTTTTACATTATTTTACATTTTTTATTTAATATATAACATTGTACAAACTGCATTTAAATATATTGTAAATATGTAATATTATATATAATACATATTTTTAGATTTTATAATTGTAATTTTTTTTAGATCTCTTTACATTGTAAAATATATTTAAAACCTTGAGGGAAAAAAAAATTACATTTTTTTTTGGGGAGGTTTTTCCCCAATTTTTAAAATATATTTTACAATATAAAAAGAGATATAAAAAAATTACAATTATGTAATATTAAGTACAATATTTTTGGTTAAAATTGTAATAGCTCATTTTGTGTACACGTGCACACACAACCCATATATTTAAATCAGAACTTAGTGACAGCTCATGCATGCTTCTAGTCTGGATGTCCATGCATATATAAGTCACGTTCTTGTCTCATTCGTTCTTTTGAATCCAAATTTAGCTCATGCCGACACATGCATAAATCCCAGCCCCTTACATTATATGACATTTATTCGGGAGGCGAATATAAATCCTTTTTAATCCAATGCGTTTAGGGAGGATTCACTCAGAATTCATTGTGATGGTGTTGGTGAATCAGCCAGGGTGAGGTGTACCACTGCTCTGGGTTTATTTGAGAGCTTGTTATCTATTGGCTCGGAGTGGTTTGTTTCCCAGCAGCATACTTTCACCGGGGTGTATGCTTCTGTTCGTGTGTGGTATGACACCTGGCGACTGCGTATCCATGTGTGTGTGTGTGTGTGTGTGTCTGTATTTACTCTTCACCAGATGAGCCCGATCAGGAGATGGACCATAGAATTGAGCCGAGGTCTGTGTGTGTGTATATGTGTGTGCCTTATTGGGAATTTGAAGTGTGATTGACAGGGGAGAAGTCTATTAGCTGAGATTGTTAACTCCAGGGCACAGTAGAGGCTGTTATCGGCTGCAGACAGCCGTGAAAGGGACTGGCTGATTCACAGGAAAGCCATTGTGCATTTCAAAGGTGTTGTCTGAGTGATTCGGGTCTGGGCTGACACCACAGAGAGGCAGAGAGAGTGAAAACACAGGAGAGAATGTGTTGGAATCCACAGTGATCAATGGACGTTTAGACATCCCCATATACCCCGAGCCCTCGCGCTCTTCCTCCCGCCCGCCATCTCTCCGAGGAACTAGCGTGACAGTCGTGGATAGAAAGGCTAGGGTGAAAGGAGAGCTAAATGTTTCAAGTTAAACTGGAGTGAGGCGGTTTGTCTGGCTGCCTGCTCGTGTTGGTGTGTGGGCTGTGATTGGCATTACACTGGAGTCATCCTTCTCTCGGAACTGCGAGCAGCAGTTCATCCATTAGGTGTTAAAAGAATGGAACCGCAATGCACCTGAATGTAGCATGGGACTGGGTATATTTTTATGGGGTATTTGTGTGTGAGGTACATTGTGGTTAATGGATGCCAACATCCATCAACTCTTCTTTGGTTATTGAGTGTGATCTTTCCATTAAATCTGGTCTGCAAAATTGATCTGAAAGATTTGTTTGGAGTGAGGTGGTGTTCAAATGACACTATTTTCATCTAAAAACTGGCCATTTTGGCCATTCATTTACACAACAACAGAGTTTTGGGGGCTTGAAAACTTTTAAAATTTGAAAACGGGTGTCAAAGTGCAAGGCTTTGAAAACAATACCGTTATTTGCTCCATGCAAAATACAAAAAGGCAAATTTGTGAAAATGTTGACTTCATGCGCATGCACATTACATGTTTACGTAGTGTTTTTATACAAAGTGACATCGGCAACTACTGTCCTGGCATGCATAATACAGCGATTTTAGTCTTTTTCATGAGCCATGGGATCGTTTGACAATGTTGTCGTCTGTATACAAAAAAAATGCAAAAGAAAAGCTTTCCATATTTGTAAACGTACCCTAAATCAGTCTGAGTGGTTCTTAAAGGGATACTCCAACCAAAAAGGGAAATCATTTACACCCCTCTTGGTATATCTTGGCCATCCCGGTGGTATATGACTTTCTTTCTTCTATGGAACACAGACAGTGATTTTTTTTATTTTATTTTTTTTATTATTCATGTGAATCCACATAACGCAAGTGGATAGATACTTCAAACCACATAAAATGAACATGACAGTAACCCATACGACCCCTGTTGATGAATTAACATCTTTTGAAGTGAATTGATAGATGTGTGTTAGAAAAATACTAATAATATAAGTGATTTATAAGTCCTCTCTTCCAACCAACCCAGCACGCTGAGAATGTCAACACGTTGTGAAGCAGCTAGGGACAGATGTATTCTTTTTCAAAAAACCTCTGTATTCCACAGTAGAAAATAAGTCCCATATATGAGATGGAATCAGAGTAAATGATGGGAGAATTTCAGTTCGGGGTAGAGTATCCCTTCAAGGTCTGTTCACACCTAAAACTATAACGATAACTATATTAGTGTCTTCTAGTGCTGGGCAATATACCGGTTCAAACGGTAAACTGGTTTGAATTAGGCCTACGCACACGGTATTAATTTTGTGGCTAAGCTACATGGACAGCATTGTGAATTGAGAGGGGATCCCTGTTAACTGCATAAACCGCTGACTAATGCTTGGAGAACTTTTAGAACTATTGATAACACACAACTAATTCTTTAACTGGGCAAATAAACCAAATGTTTAAAATAAACAGCTCTTAACAGAAGCCAGAGACACTGATGACAAACGCAAAGAGGAGAAAATACTGTTGCAGGCAGAGCAAACTCACTTCACCATGTGCGAAATATTGGAAGAAAATCCTAAATAAATTGGGGGTGGAGGTTTTTTTGAATGTATCTCGGAGGGAACTGACTGTATTCAGAAAAGTTTTGATATTTTCATCTTATCTCCATATAATGCATATTAATGTAGTATTTAAAAGCGCATCCTTGCTTTGCTTAAAGCGGTAACCAAGGAAACGCTGTGTCTCTGCTGTTCCATAAGTGCCACCTGCTGTCAGAGAGTGAATTTGTGTCTCATGCAGCCCGTCTGCTGTTTTTGTTTTGTGCAGATACGTTTTATGTAGCATAATTTCAAAAAAGCTATGGTCAGACCATTCTGTTTTTGCTTCAAATTTTGAAATTATACAGTCTAATTTGCATCAAAAACTGTTTATGCGACATGTAACATGTTTGTTTGGATCGTGATTAAAATGCAGTGGTTCTGCAAATGTTTCATACATTCTGATAAAAAAGATTTTTGGTTAAACTAGTATCCCCACCAATGTACAATACAATTCTGTTTATTTATTTTAAGCTTGTCTATTTGAGCTGTGCTTACATCACTACACTTTTGACGATGGACATTTTTTTCAAGCGAAATCTCACAGAAATTTTGCTAATGTGACCACACCTTAATTGTAATTGACAAACAGATGACTCTTATGAGCTGGATCTCTTAATGAATTGCTCAGAAAGACTCGTTAGGTACCTTTTTTTTCTCAGTCTGACGAAACCCCTGAATGAACTGCTTAAGATAAGTAACTAAATCTGACAAAATGTTAAGTTCTTACTTTCTTCATGTACATAGAAACAGGAGCAATATAGTTTGCGCTGTGCTATGTTGCTTGCTTGCAGTCTAGGCAGTGATTTTTCAGTCGATTTTATGTCACATTGCTCACTTTCATCATTGATTATAATGCTTTACATTTGTTTGCACTGTCGAATGACTATACTTTGCATTGTAGAGAACTTCATGTATTATAATGAGAGCGTTTTGGAAATTTTTCATACATGGGTCGAGGATTTGGCTGACGGTTTACAATTATTTAGTAATATGCTGTTATACATTATTTTTATGAGCTGAATCACCATTGGCTGGATAATCAGGCACTCACACATCCTATCATGTAACTTTTGCTATATGCAGTCGAGAACAGTCCAACAGTGTTACATTAAGGTAATAAATGAGTGCTTTACATTCTAGTTGGTGTCAGGTTTTGTCATTTATTCCGTTTCAATTTTGTACTGCTGATTATTGTTGTCTCATCCAAATGTTTTGAATGCTTCGGTATTAGACTGGAATCCGTATATCAGTTTCACACAGCTGGTGTTATACCTGTACTACCCAACTCCCTCATACGCAACCAAATAAGATATTGTTAAAAAGAAAAGGGTATTTCAAGCCTTTTTAGATATTTAATATATCTAAAGTGGCCACCAAAGAGTAATTTTGGATATTACGGCAGGCTTACAACGTGTGAATGTCTTTGCATTATATTATAAAATATCGAGCAAAGTGGATTTTGTTTTAAAGAAAGTATTAGGGCACTATTTGCAGATGCCATTTGGTTTGGTATTTTGTCTCTAATGCAATTAAATTCAGCCAATTTAAGTGTCGAAATAACTAGGGGCCCACTGCAGAAATAGTAAGTGTTTAAAATGGAATGTCCTTTTACACATTTAATATATCTACAGTACGTATATTACTGTATATAGTAATATACTATTAGTAAAATCCCCCCCCCCAAAAAAATTTACGTGGATTTTTTTTTGTATGATATTATAAAATATCAAACGAAGTGGCTTTTGTTTTAAAGAAAGTGTTGGGACGCTTTGCCGGTGCCATTTGGTTTGATTCAGAAAGACTCGTTAGGTACCTTTTTTTTCTCAGTCTGACGAAACCCCTGAATGAACTGCTTAAGATAAGTAACTAAATATGACAAAATGTTAAGTTCTTACTTTCTTCATGTACATAGAAACAGGAGCAATATAGTTTGCGCTGTGCTATGTTGCTTGCTTGCGGTCTAGGCAGTGATTTTTCAGTCGTTTTTATGTCACATCGCTCACTTTCATCATTGATTATAATGCCTTACATTTGTTTGCACTGTCGAATGACTATACTTTGCATTGTAGAGAACTTCATGTATTATAATGAGAGCGTTTTGGAAATTTTTCATACATGGGTCGAGGATTTGGCTGACGGGGTGTAACTATAAATATATTTAGTAATATGCTGTTATACATTATTTTTATGAGCTGAATCACCATTGGCTGGATAATCAGGCACTCACACATCCTATCATGTAACTTTTGCTATATGCAGTCGAGAACAGTCCAACAGTGTTACATTAAGGTAATAAATGAGTGCTTTACATGCTAGTTGGTGTCAGGTTTTGTCATTTATTCCGTTTCAATTTTGTACTGCTGATTATTGTTGTCTCCTGAATGCTTCGGTATTAGACTGGAATCCGTATATCAGTTTCACACAGCTGGTGTTATACCTGTACTACCCAACTCCCTCATACGCAACCAAATAAGATATTGTTAAAAAGAAAAGGGTATTTCAAGCCTTTTTAGATATTTAATATATCTAAAGTGGCCACCAAAGAGTAATTTTGGATACTTACGGCAGGCTTACAACGTGTGAATGTCTTTGCATTATATTATAAAATATCAAGCAAAGTGGATTTTGTTTTAAAGAAAGTATTAGGGCACTATTTTCAGATGCCATTTGGTTTGGTATTTTGTCTCTAATGCAATTAAATTCAGCCAATTTAAGTGTCGAAATAACTAGGGGCCCACTGCAGAAATAGTAAGTGTTTAAAATGGAATGTCCTTTTACACATTTAATATATATACAGTACGTATATTACTGTATATAGTAATATACTATTAGTAAAATCCCCCCCCCCAAAAAAATTTACGTGGATTTTTTTTTGTATGATATTATAAAATATCAAACGAAGTGGCTTTTGTTTTAAAGAAAGTGTTGGGACGCTTTGCCGGTGCCATTTGGTTTGATGTATAAAAGGAAACTTCATACCTTTTTAGACATTTAACATATTTAATATATCTACAGTGGCCCCAAAAAGTATTTGGACAATTGAGGCGCACTTAATATCATGCAAAGACTCATGAATTCATACGTTTTTATAAAATATCAAAGAAAGTTACACAAGTATTTGGACACTTTAGTTGTAGACACCAGTTGGTTTGGTATTTTGTTTCTAATTTTGCAGTTTAATTCAGCCATTTTAAGTGTAATTTTAAGAGTGTCACAGTTGATACATTAAATGTCTAAAAAAGTACGAAGTATCCTTTTACACAATTAATATATCTACAGTGGCGCCAAAAAGTATTTGGACACTTAATATATGAATGTCTTTGCATTAGATCATAAAACACCAAGCCAAGTGGCATATATTTTAAAGAAAGTACAAGGACACTTTGTATGCATAAGCCACTTAGTTTGATATAATATTATATATATATATGTATATATAAAATGCTGTTTAAGAGTGACGTGTCTAAAATGGTCTCAATATACCTTTTCGGGGGCCACTATATGTCAAATCTAAAAACTATTTATTTAGGTTGTGATGTTGTTACTTTTAATTCAGGTCGATAGATAAAGCACAGTCCCTTTAATGGTAAGGCTCTTAAAGTGTGTGGAAAGGGATATGTAAAACTAAATATCGTTTTTAGTGCAATAAACCCTGACTATGTCCCGTGGGTCATTTTATTCAGCAGCCACAAATAAACTTAGCACTCTTTCTGAATCTCCAATGAGGATATCATAAAACACCAAGCCAAGTGGCATATATTTTAAAGAAAGTACAAGGACACTTTGTATGCATAAGCCACTTAGTTTGATATAATATTATATATATATATGTATATATAAAATGCCGTTTAAGAGTGACGTGTCTAAAATGGTCTCAATATACCTTTTCGGGGGCCACTATATGTCAAATCTAAAAACTATTTATTTATATATTTAGGTTGTGATGTTGTTACTTTTAATTCAGGTCGATAGATAAAGCACAGTCCCTTTAATGGTAAGGCTCTTAAAGTGTGTGGAAAGGGATATGTAAAACTAAATATCGTTTTTAGTGCAATAAACCCTGACTAACCTTGTAAGTGGACCTCAGGGAGGGAATTATGATATGGCTCCTTTAAGGTAGATTAATTTATAATTCACAGCAGTACATGATCATGAGTCAGATTCTTGAGTTTTCCCATTGTGTTCCTATATTAAGTTGTTTCCAGCACGCCCACTCCATCATAAAGATCCGTGCGGATGTACAGCATCAGCCTCCGGCTCATGTCCCGTGGGTCATTTTATTCAGCAGCCACAAATAAACTTAGCACTCTTTCTGAATCTCCAATGAGGAATAAAAAGAGGATTTGAGATATATTTAGTTTGATTATATAAAGAGAGAAGTCTGCACTTTTATTTTTCTTCCTCTCTCTCAGAACAACTTCGCAGATCTCATCTCTGGTGCGACATGTTCGCCATGTCCAATTCTCGAATGGCAAAACGCTCTGAATCTGAAGAATTTATAAGTGACAATACTGCATTTGTGTGCTGGTATTTACACAGGCATCTTCATAAAAACTCTGGAAGATTCAGTGACATTTCAAATCAAGCGTAGCACTAAACATCCAATTTACTGTCACAATAACTCAGGGAGGCGCAGGGAAACGAGTAGAGAGTGTAACTATGACAACATACGTATGTGTGGATGCATGGGGTGAGATTCAATATAGATGGCAGGATGCAAGGATTTGGCTGAAATGAACTTGTGGCAGGGAGGGAAATGAAAGTAGCGATGGGTGGAATGAGTAAACGTGTGGGTCAATTTCCTCACATGGCAATGGGATGGATCCCTAGATTAAAGCTTTAAGTGAAAAAGAGGGGATGCGGGCCATGGCCTGGCAGAGACGATAAGAGAAGGCCTACCCTCACATCTCAGCAGATGCATTATTGATCAAGACTGCCGGTAGCTGAGGGGTTCTCCCATACGGTCTCAGCCCCTCTGGTTGTAGAGCTGTGTAGAAGGATAGAGGCCTGCTGGAACTATCATAGGCATTTGGTGATATTACCTGCACTCGTCCGTTAAAGTGCACATGGAATTTGATTTGTGTGCAAATTCTGTATGTGTGCATGTGTGTAAGATAAATTATTATTTTTTTTTTTAATAAATGCTTGTCATCCAAAATATATAAAAATAGTCTAAATATTGCTCAGATTGCTCTTTCATAGCTCGAGACATGAAGATTTTTTTTTATTAGTATTTTATTCATAAAGGATGCATTTAATTGATCAAAAGTGAGTAAAGACATTTCTAATGTTACAAAAAAAAAATTTCAAGTTAATATTTTCCTTTAAACTTTCTATTTTTTGAAGAATCCTGATAAATGTATCAATGTTTCCACAAACACATTAAATATTTTCAACACTGCTAAAAATAAGAAATGTTTCTTTCTTAGCAAATCAGCATATAAGGATCATGTGACACTGAAGACTCGCTGGAATAAATTACATTTTTAAAGTATATTACAATAGAAAACAGTTATTTTAAGTTGTAATAATATTTCACAATATGACAGTTTCTTTATTTTTGATCAAATAAATGTAACCTTGGTGAGCATTGAAACTTTTCTCTAAAACATTGCATTTCTTACCGACCCCAAACCTTTGAATAGTTGTATACATTTTAAAATATCAACATTGTCTCAGATTTCTCATAAATGCCTTGGTAGAATTACAATGAGACAATTGTGAACAAACAAAAGAATTTAGTATTGAGGGAATGTAATAAGAAATATAAGTTCATGTTGAGATCTGATTTTGTTTGCAGATTTTGTCTTGGCAAATCTGAGTACAGTTTGAGAGTTGATCTCTTTTAGACTCATGCCAGATTACTGGAGACTATTTTTCAGGAGAAACATGTCAGATTTGCACTCTCCATTTGGTTTTCACTCTCCATTTGTCTCATTGCTGTTTAGGATAAATTATTGTGAAATGAGATCCTGAACTTCTTTCATAAACCTGCTCAGGCTTGATTTCAGAGATGGTTTTTGAATTCTGTAAAAAAAAAAAAAAGATTATTTGCTGTCATTGCAAGACAAAAAGACTCCTCCAAAATAGTTTAAATGCTCCAGGTACTGTTGAGCAACCTTGGATTTTAATTTCTGTCCCGTAAAGTGTGTACACGTAAAAAGAAAGTAAATAGTTTTAAAGGAGATCTATAAAAGAGTAATAATCAGACTCAAGGTGTCCGTTTCTCTCTTTTTTTACACTCCCTCCATCTCTGTCTCTCCTGCTATCTCACTATCAGTCTAGAAGAGAGCCGAGGCTCCTGGCTTCCCTAGATTAATTGAACAGACCCAGCTGTGCTTTAATTAGTGTTAAAAGATCAGTGATTTTCGATACGGAGATGCCTGCTGTTAACCCCTTTCTGCCTGCCATGGTTTTATTTCCGATGATCCCTCCATCTTGTCAGTTTGGTTCTCACTATTAGCGACCTGAAGTTCTGAGCATGTTGGCATGACTTTCGAATCCCACGGCCTTAGAACGTACAAACACATACATGAATCGCAAGATGTTGCTTTGCTTCTCACCATCACAATTAATGTTCCTTTGGCATCAGATCTAATGACAATTAAAATGAGTTAATTATTTCTGCCACAATGATCAAGAGCATGTTAGGCATGAGGAAGAGGACAGCTCAAGGAGATTTCTGTTAACCAATGTAAAGCCTGAGGCATAGTTAACTCTCTAAAGGCTTCTTTCAAAGCTCTTCCATTAATATAAATATAGTAGGACGTTTAGAACAATGCATGATTATGAAGTTGCAAATAAAAAGATTATTAGAGTATTTCTTTACAAGGAAATAAGTCTTTCTGCTTCCAAATTTCAAGTTTAATTCAATGTTTAATTGACCCTTCGCTGGGAGTTTGATTGACGGGCGATCTGACCAGTCATAACGCAGAATTTGTTCGACAAACAAACCAGACAGGAGAGTAGATTAACGTCGGTGGACTTGAACTTGACAAATGGTGTGTATTGACGTCTTTCCGTGGTTGAAACAAGAAACCCTCTGATGTTCATTCATGTTTATTTTGTACTATAACTAGTAAAGAGGAAGAGATGATCGGTTCATGTGCTGCTTGAACTGAGGCTCTACAGCGATCTGTCATGACACATTAAAGAACCACATTTCTTGTTTGTATTTTTTGCTTGAATTGGTTTGTATTTATTGTTTGAATTTCTGATTTTCAAATGACCAAATTTGAAAGCTGAGACTTCATACCAATCCTGCTCTGTCTTGTCTGTCTGTGTGTTGTCAGTGTCCTCTTTCCGCAATGTATTTTTCACTGTGAGAGACTGAGAACATGATGTGTTGTGAGAGCGATGTGACTTGTCAGACATAGCAACAGTAACTAATAAGGCTACATGACCTGTCTCTGACAACGAAAATGCGTTACACTTCCAGAAAAATATATATAGCGATGAGAAATGCTAAGCAGGTGTAGCGATTAGCTTCATATAAAAGGCTACAATTAACATTATATGGCCAAGACACACATTAGATCACAATCAGAAGTTATTACAAACACTCAATGGTGGTTTAAAGTGAGTTTCGAGTAAAAGCATAGTATAAATTTTATAAACTGTCATATGTAGCATGATGCTACATTGTGAATAAATGGTCATGTAGCATGCGTTTTCCTTGATGCATGCTACATGACCATTAAGCCATAAAGACCATAAAGCATGCTACATGCATATTGGCTCACTGACTTTGATGAGATTAACCCCTCAAGTATCGAAATTTGGTACCGAGTGACAAGGCATTTTTCGATACTCGATGGTATCGAAGCAATTCAGTCGGTGCCTAAAAAGTTTCAAACTCGATACCCAACCCTAATAACTAAAGGGGGGGGGGGTTGCGTGTCTTTGCGAAGGGCTAATTCTTGCAGTTTCTTGAATTATTTACAAGCATTTTCTGAGGGAAAATTGGTTCAAAGAAACATCAAATGTTTCTCACAAGGAAAAATTCTGTTTAGTTTTCATTTTTATTTTCTTCCCCTCCAAGTTTTAATATTCACACTCACTAATAAAATGGTTTTGTTCAGTTTCTCACGAAAAGCTATCATATGGCTTCGGAGGACTTGGAATATCATATGAACTACGTAATACATATATACATATAACCTGATTACTGTATGCTTTAATTTTTTTTAAAACAGCATGAACATTATTCAAACTTTATCCTTTTATGTTCAGTGCAAATAGGAAAGTCATATGTGTTTGTAATGACTTGTGGCTAAGTAAAAGATAATGTTTAATTTTGTGTGAACTAAGGCAACACAAGAATATCTCCTTGATTTTAATCTAAATGCAATGTATTTCGGGACAAGACAGAATTTAGATGTCCTTGAATCAATGCTCCGTTTTATGAATGTTGAAGTAGTACATAATTAAAACATTAAAATGCAAGATTTGATGATGATACTTCAAATACTAAACACTTCCAGTAGTTTTTATTGTAAGGCTGAAGCTGTTTCTTTGTGCAATGATTCTAGTTCCTGTAAGAATTCCTGTCACATCTCTCTCTCTCTCTCTCTCCTGCATATGTCTTCTGCTCATTTACCTGACTTACACCAAGGCCCGTTCTACTAGAACATAGTGCCTTTCTATGTGTAAGTGAGTAAGTGTGTGTGAGAGACAGAAGGGAATGTGACCCAGTGTATTTTGTGTGAGGGTCTGATGGATGTGTGGTGACACATTCACTTGAGCCCAGATCCATCACAGTAACTGGAGATACTACAGACGCAGGGAAATTAAACGTGGAGCCCTGAGTGGCAGGGGCCAGTGGCTGAGGCTAAATATGGACTCGGATACATAATTACTCTGGTGATTGGCCAAAACACCTTCAGATCATCTACACGAGAGTTTCTTAATGGGGCTGACTTGCATTGTCTGTGCCACAAGTGAGCAGATTGAGTTTGGAAGTGATGTGCTTCTGCAAAACCAGAACTTTTATGTTGAAGATATACAGTATACTGTATGTGCATGCATGAGGTTTTAAACAGCATCCCAATATGTGTTACACAACAAAGACTGGTTACCGACCTCGGGTGTGATTCCTAAAAACAACTATGGTTGCAAGTTCCTTCGTTACCAATAGAGTTCAATGGAACTTGGGACCATAGTTAGCTAACAACGCTTTTGGGAAACACATCCCAGAGCTGGCAACATGCATTCAAAGTAATTCACATTTCTTAGTACCTGTGACTTAAACAGCCCCTGAATTAAACCCACTTGAGTTCTCGCTCACCTCGCCACAGTTGGTTCAGGTTAAACAGAGAGGTTTTGGAGTGTCAAAGGTTTATAAAGCTGATGGATCAGAAAGAGAAAAAAAGATTACTCAAATATTCAATAAATGGAGTTATATGGGGTCTAAACTAGTTAATTTTAGATTATTTACAGTATGTTTTTGCTTATAAGGCTTCTTCAAGTTCAGTCAACTTATGGCTATGCCTATGACTGTCAAAGAGCAATGTTACAAAAACATGTCATACTTGTGTAGAAAGGATCTGTGCATTTATTTATTTTTAAGGGGAACATATTATGCACTTGATTATGCTTTTGTTTGGAGTAAAAAAAAAGAAGCAACATTAAATTTTTTGCTAGCTTTGATTTAATAATTCATGCATAAAATAGTTCAATTCAAAGAATGCATGGAATAATAAATCAGCAAAGTGGTAGGGAAAAGCTGCCTGCATTGTCGGGTCTTCAGATATATGTGCTCATATGAAATAATGCTGCCTGTGGGTTTATGAGAACATGTCAAAGCAACACACATCAATCCCAGTAATAATAGATGAAATAGATTTTATGATATGCAAATACATAAAGCAATGTAAGCAAACTATGGAAGGAAAATTATATCACTATATTATATAACTGTTAAATTATTACACTGGTAGTTTAGACCTGGTGGAAGGTCTTACAGTGTTTAAGTCTGTGTTCTATTACTAGCCTATATTTCATGTTTGAATTGTTTTAAATATATATTCATGTTGATTATAGCAGATCATGTTAATTGAATAAATAACGTATCAGAACTAGGGCTGCCAAAATAGCTGAAAAACTAAATTTTAATTTTGTACTTAAATATGATCAAAATTAGAATTATATTCGAATTTAAAATGCATAATTTCAGTTAGGGTGAAGAAAAGCTTTTGGCTTCTCTTCTGAGGCCACAAGAGGGCGCATCGAGCAAAATATTACTAATGCACATTTATTCAAAGCATAAGATTACATGACTATATGTGAGAAAAGTGCGTAATGTTTAAAATAATGTTTATAAACCAATTATAATTAAGTTGCTTAAACAACTATGAACAAAACAGCATCATGTACAGTATGTATACATAGTTTAATACAAAGGGCTGAAAGCCAATCAAACAGAGTACATTTTTCATTTAAAAACATGAGATGCAGTGGGATGGGGAAAAAAAGCCCGCCATAAAGTCTCGATATAAGTTTTTTGTAAAAGTTAAACTTGCATTAATTTTACATGGCTTTCTAAACATGCGGCTCCTTTGTGCGAGATGCGAGTGCAACGGTGATAGATGTCCCTCTAGAAAATGCGCAAAAAATATGTGTTCTGTGTGAACGGCTTGGTTTCAGTTTTGATGCAAGCAAGATCTTTTCCGCATTGATGTTCTCTTTTTCCGCAATATTTTTAATGAACAACGCAGCAGTGCCGCATCTAGTGGCTTCAACTGGATAGGCTAACAAAAACATTATAATGCAGCAACACTTGCATCTCATGTGCCACTGATAAGGCTGCCTCCTTAATGCACACCTAAAATTTGGATGTTGATTTTTATTTTAAATTAGACGACTATTCGAAATTTTTAAAAAATTTGACAGCCCTAACCAGAATATTTGATAGTGATGTGTGATATTTTGCACATTTTACACAAATTCTATATTTTTGTGTATACAGTATAATATCATGTGCCTATTTATTTGATCAAATAATTTATACACAAGATTTCCTATTCAGTGTTAAAGCAATTGCCACTGGTTTATAGTTTGTCACATAACCTTTTAGCAACACTTCATATCCTCATATCCAGACGAGTGAGGGGTGCTGAAACCTGTCAATACTTTCCACATGTTGAACAGAAACATTTTCATTGTCTCAGTGTCTCAGTTCTTGAACCGAATTGCAAAACAGCTCAATGGTGCAGAATTGGCTTTTTATGACCGTAAATGATGGAGACATAAACCCTGGGTGAATGCTTAAGTGTTTGAATTATTGTCATAATCGTCATTACATCGCTGTGTGTAATGTGTATCGCTAGAGATGGCAGAATGAAATTTAAATGCGTTATCAGTGAGAGAAGCTCTATTCTTGGAGCCGAGACCTTATTCGCTGTGTCTCTGATCCTGGATCAGAGCTCATCTCTCTTTTTTTCTCTCTGTTGCTTTCTCTCCTCCAATCTCCCCCCATTTTGCTCTTCGCCCAACTCTACGGGAAGCTTTCCTATCCAATGTTCTCCTTTCCGTCTCTTCTCTCTGAGAGCAGAGTTTAGATTCGGCAACAGAAAGCTTCATAAACAATTTCCTCCCCCTGCAGTAGAGCAATTTTGCCCTGGCAGTGTGTGAACGCCATTCCAATTTCCCGAATCCATACTTCACAGATATTTCTCCCTCCTTACTGCGTTTTCCTCCTAACCTTTCTCTCCCTCTCTCACTCGTTCTCCGTTCTTGTTACAGTACCTGTCTGGAGACAGTTCTTGTCTCATTGCTGAATGTAGTAACACTGGATGGTTATGTCCCAGGGCTGCTGGTGTGCTGGCAATTTCCTCCTGTGTACCAGGAGCCTCCAGTGCTGTGTGTAGCAGCATGTCCTGTTAATATCTGATCTCAAACCGTGCATGTTTATACTGTATATCCTGTTGTGAGAAAAATAATCTGCACTGTAAGAAATCATTGTTAGGTCTAGTTAATAGATTTTTTTAAAATGTACTTACTATTATACTATACTATACTTACTATTCATGTTTTCTAGCTTAATACATTCAGAAACAAGAATAATGCATCTGAATTCAGCTTTTTGATTATTATTTATATTTGTAAAACATATTTCAATAATCTTTTTATTTATCTAATTACAACCCCCAATTTTTTTTTTGGTGTAGACCAATATATCAGCCAAGATGATTTCTACTTGGAAGCTTTTGGCTTCTCTTCTGAGGCCACAAGAGGGCGCATCGAGCAAAATATTACTAATGCACATTTATTCAAAGCATAAGATTACATGACTATATGTGAGAAAAGTGCGTAATGTTTAAAATAATGTTTATAAACCAATTATAATTAAGTTGCTTAAACAACTATGAACAAAACAGCATCATGTACAGTATGTATACATAGTTTAATACAAAGGGCTGAAAGCCAATCAAACAGAGTACATTTTTCATTTAAAAACATGAGATGCAGTGGGATGGGGAAAAAAAGCCCGCCATAAAGTCTCGATATAAGTTTTTTGTAAAAGTTAAACTTGCATTAATTTTACATGGCTTTTAAACATGCGGCTCCTTTGTGCGAGATGCGAGTGCAACGGTGATAGATGTCCCTCTAGAAAATGCGCAAAAAATATGTGTTCTGTGTGAACGGCTTGGTTTCAGTTTTGATGCAAGCAAGATCTTTTCCGCATTGATGTTCTCTTTTTCCGCAATATTTTTAATGAACAACGCAGCAGTGCCGCATCTAGTGGCTTCAACTGGATAGGCTAACAAAAACATTATAATGCAGCAACACTTGCATCTCATGTGCCACTGATAAGGCTGCCTCCTTAATGCACACCTAAAATTTGGATGTTGATTTTTATTTTAAATTAGACGACTATTCGAAATTTTTAAAAAATTTGACAGCCCTAACCAGAATATTTGATAGTGATGTGTGATATTTTGCACATTTTACACAAATTCTATATTTTTGTGTATACAGTATAATATCATGTGCCTATTTATTTGATCAAATAATTTATACACAAGATTTCCTATTCAGTGTTAAAGCAATTGCCACTGGTTTATAGTTTGTCACATAACCTTTTAGCAACACTTCATATCCAGTCATTTATACGAGTGAGGGGTGCTGAAACCTGTCAATACTTTCCACATGTTGAACAGAAACATTTTCATTGTCTCAGTTCTAATGTGCTTGAACCGAATTGCAAAACAGCTCAATGGTGCAGAATTGGCTTTTTATGACCGTAAATGATGGAGACATAAACCCTGGGTGAATGCTTAAGTGTTTGAATTATTGTCATAATCGTCATTACATCGCTGTGTGTAATGTGTATCGCTAGAGATGGCAGAATGAAATTTAAATGCGTTATCAGTGAGAGAAGCTCTATTCTTGGAGCCGAGACCTTATTCGCTGTGTCTCTGATCCTGGATCAGAGCTCATCTCTCTTTTTTTCTCTCTGTTGCTTTCTCTCCTCCAATCTCCCCCCATTTTGCTCTTCGCCCAACTCTACGGGAAGCTTTCCTATCCAATGTTCTCCTTTCCGTCTCTTCTCTCTGAGAGCAGAGTTTAGATTCGGCAACAGAAAGCTTCATAAACAATTTCCTCCCCCTGCAGTAGAGCAATTTTGCCCTGGCAGTGTGTGAACGCCATTCCAATTTCCCGAATCCATACTTCACAGATATTTCTCCCTCCTTACTGCGTTTTCCTCCTAACCTTTCTCTCCCTCTCTCACTCGTTCTCCGTTCTTGTTACAGTACCTGTCTGGAGACAGTTCTTGTCTCATTGCTGAATGTAGTAACACTGGATGGTTATGTCCCAGGGCTGCTGGTGTGCTGGCAATTTCCTCCTGTGTACCAGGAGCCTCCAGTGCTGTGTGTAGCAGCATGTCCTGTTAATATCTGATCTCAAACCGTGCATGTTTATACTGTATATCCTGTTGTGAGAAAAATAATCTGCACTGTAAGAAATCATTGTTAGGTCTAGTTAATAGATTTTTTTAAAATGTACTTACTATTATACTATACTATACTTACTATTCATGTTTTCTAGCTTAATACATTCAGAAACAAGAATAATGCATCTGAATTCAGCTTTTTGATTATTATTTATATTTGTAAAACATATTTCAATAATCTTTTTATTTATCTAATTACAACCCCCAATTTTTTTTTTGGTGTAGACCAATATATCAGCCAAGATGATTTCTACTTGGCCACTTAAAGTTGTCTATTCAAAATTTCCAAGATTCCAAATTTGGAAATTTTTTGATTGTCCCACCCCCCATTGTTTGTTTGTTTGCTTGCTACGAATTAAATAATATATTTTATCTGCCGTTGGCCACCGTTTTTTCTAGACATCAATATCAGCACTGATTAGTGACTAAACTGTATCCATATCACTAGATTTTTGTAAGAGTTTTCAGTAGTCATACTAGTCAACAGTCATTTTGTTCTCCATGACATGGACATTTTTCATAGATGAAAAACATCTGGAATATAGGGAACAATTAACATGGACAAGATGGTATGCCCTCTTAATGTGTTGCCACATTACAAAAAAAAAAACATTTTGCTAGTGCAGGGGTAGGCAAGTTCGGTCCTAGAGAGCTGCAGTCCTGCAGAGTTCAGCTCCAACCCTGAAAAAAAACTCACCTGCCTATAGCCTTAGTAATCCTGAAGACATTGATTAGCTTGTTCAGGTGTGTTTGATTAGGGTCGGAGCTGAACTCTGCAGGACTGCGGCTCTCCAGGACCGAACTCGCCTACCCTTGTGCTAGTGTATAGATGCCCTGTGGACATCTGATTTCATAAACCTCATGTTTATACTGTATATCCTTTTGCAAAATAATACTACTCTGGTCACCATCTCAGTCATTGTGATTTTCCTTGTGGGAAAAATCCAATGAGATGCAATAATAACAACTGTAGAAAGTATAAAGCCTGAGGCGACTACATTTTGCTAGTGCAGGGGTAGGCAAGTTCGGTCCAAGAGAGCTGCAGTCCTGCAGAGTTCAGCTCCAACCCTGAAAAAAAACTCACCTGCCTATAGCCTTAGTAATCCTGAAGACATTGATTAGCTTGTTCAGGTGTGTTTGATTAGGGTCGGAGCTGAACTCTGCAGGACTGCGGCTCTCCAGGACCGAACTCGCCTACCCTTGTGCTAGTGTATAGATGCCCTGTGGACATCTGATTTCATAAACCTCATGTTTATACTGTATATCCTTTTGCAAAATAATACTACTCTGGTCACCATCTCAGTCATTGTGATTTTCCTTGTGGGAAAAATCCAATGAGATGCAATAATAACAACTGTAGAAAGTATAAAGCCTGAGGCGACTGCTCTCTGTTTAGGAGTCACATTTGCTTTTATTCCCTTGGTGGACGGGCCTGACTAAATTTCCCGTAACATTATGAGCCATGCATCATGGCAAGGTTGTGTTTATTAGACGCTGTGTATTAGTGGATTGTTTCTGACCTCGACAGGAGACAAAAGGTGAGGGGGGAAAACAGACAAGCTGCTATAAAGGGGAATTAGAATAAGACAAAGGAGGAGCCATTGCCGGTTCTTCTGGAGGTGAATAAAGATGAATAGCATTTGTGAACCCTGAGTCCAGATTGCAGGATCTTCAGAAGCCACTGCCTGTTACAAATATGCGTCCCAATGAGGGCAGCTGGGACGTGGTTTTGTCTGGGGTATTGTCATGTGTAGCAGGACTGTGAATGAACGAAGATTCACTTGTTTCTAACAGCAATTTATTAAAGGTTTTACAAAAATAAAATTTTTAAGGGCATTTGAAATGTCTTATTTTTTCTCAAATTCAGTTTTATTTTTACCAAATTCTGTGTTTTCCGTTAATTTTCTGGATTCCATTTTAATGTTTTCATTCCATTTTAATAATCAAAAGCATCTCTAATTAATTGATTTAATTTTTTTTTTTAAATAAAATTTGAAATACTGTGTTGTGTATTTACATTTTCTGCTAAAAAAAATTCTCGTAAAATTGTTTTTCTGGTAAATATTCCTTAAAAAAATAATGTTTTAATTTTATTATTAGTAGTAGTACTATCATTAATATTCACAGTAACTAGTCCATATTGCATTTTGATACTGACCTACTTTTGCTTTATCCATCCAAAATTTGGCAAATTCCAGGACTGGATTCTGCAAATCCATCAGTTTTTTCCACATTGTGGAAATCATAGGGCCCTACCTAACGGTCAAGGCAGATTTTCTGTTAGTACAATAGAGTTGTCTCAATTGTAAAGTGATGAGAACATGCGTACGTCTGTCTTCTAATTTGATTTATAGGATTAGCTTTCTCAGAAAGGACAATTTTGTCATTTACTCATCCTCATGTTTATGACTTTCGTTCTTCTATGGCACACAAAATAATTTTCTCATTTTTTTAAGAAGGGTATAAATGATTGTTTTGAGCTCAAAAACAACATTAAACATGCCATTCTTATGTCTTGTGCACTGTATGTTGTGGAGTAGAATATTTTCAGTGAAAATTAATTTAAATTTCAGTCTGTTCCTCACACAAAGCTATCATATGACTTCAGAAGACTTGGAATATAGTGTGTGGGTTGTATGAACTTCTTTTACAGTGCTTCTTGGAGCTTGACAGCATGTTCCCTCTCACTTTCACTGTATGTTAAAGAGCTGCCTAACATCTCCTTTTGTGCTTCATGAAGAAAGTCATGTGGAACCATTTGGGACATCATGAGGGTGAGTAAATGATGACTTAAAAAAAAAAAGATTTTTGGGTGAACTACTCTTTGAGTGCAGAAGTGAAATTTTCATTTCAAAAGAACTGCAGTATAATACTATGGACTTTTACATTTTGCAGTCTCCAGAGATGCTCCTGTAGTTGAAACCTGAGGAATAAGACCCTAAGCCACATTAAACACACTTCTGCATTCAAGGCAGTCTTTAAAAGTGAATCGCACAGCAGAAGTCTTCGGTGTTTTGTTTTTTATAGTGGTCTGGGTTTTTTGTCTTTATCATCTCTGCATCTGAATGCATGTGTGTTAGCCAGAGGGCAGTAAATGAGGTTTATTCCTAATGACAGCTTGCAAGACCTTCGCACAGATAGGTCTCACACACACAAGCACACTCTCTCCCTTTGGCTACATATTAAACCTCAGATTTGTCCATGCTTTTGTTTGTTATGAGTATGCAAAATAGTTAAAAATACAGATAAATTATTCTTAATTTAAATGTATTTAATTTAATTGATTTATTATTATTATTATTATTTATTTTAATCAATTATTTTAGCAATTTTTGGCCTTTAGGTAGTAATGAAGTACAAATATTCAAGTACTTTATATGGTACCACATTCTTGTGGCAGCTGTCAGTACAAATATGGTATTTTTAGGAATCTCCACAGTGTAAAAAGCTATTTGTAAATAAAAATTGTTGCAGTATGTTTTACAAGAAATACCATTTTAGTCTTTCTACTTAAAAAACTCTCCATGCAGCTAAATGGATGAAATTTCAGTCGTCATAACAGTCAATACATTTGAAATAACATGGCCCTGTTCAGTCATACACACAATGATACAAGCGTCATTCGGTGGTGTCATAAAATCTTATGAGCAGTAAAATTCAAAGTAACTGGTGTGTTAATCGCCCTAAATGAACATCGATAAAGCATATAGCTAATTGCCCTTAAAATGGCAGAGCAAGAAAGCGAATCCCAGCACGCTTTTGTTTTTAGGCTGGCTAGCACCCCTCATAATCACTGTATTAGATCTCTGTTGAGAGATGTCTGTCTGCGCCAGGTTATAAGATAGAGTGGCCTTTCTGCACGCTTTTCCATCAGCGGTGCTGAGGCGAGAATGAGTATTTTCAAAGGCTAATTAACTGGGGGCCATCTTCATCACATGGCCATTATAGTGAGAGGCAGGGCCTAGAGGGGCGCCCGTCTCTCTCTACGCACTTAGCCCCGCTACTGCTTTAATTGTGCAGAAAATATAATTTGTGTCTCAGTTCAAGTTCCCTCGGAGAGCGCTGTTCCCTGTGGGGGACTCCAGTCGCATGAATAGTTCTGCCATTCAACCATCCAGGGGTCAGGTGGTGGGACGAGGCTGGTGCGACATGTGTACGTGGGTGTGTGTGCGGTGTCCTTGTGTAAACCGGTGCACATTCGCCGCACATTGCCACGCCGCCTCTTTAAAAACCACACGCTAAAAAGCCTAGCAATCATTAGTTGAATTGTTACTTCTTTTGTAATTAGTAATTACAGCACTGTGAGAAGATAATAGGCTGGATCCCGTGTCATTATTTTATAAAGGACAGCACAACGGGTAACTGGGTTTTTATAACAAATGCCGTGTGTGCCACAATCAGTCCTTCATTGGCGGGAAAATTTGGTGGACAGAGGGGAAAGGAGGCTGGGCCGGGACGGGACAGGAGGGGAATTGCGTACCGCAGGACTGGCGTGAAACACAATATGTGGCGGAGTTTTAAAAGAGATGCCATGATCTTAGCTGGTTATCATCTAATAGGCTGTGACAGCAAGGCATTATGGGAGTTCAGAGGAGAGCAGGGGTTTAGGCGCTCGGAGAAAGAGAGAAAATTGGGAGGGGGGTTGGTTGGGGGGTGGAAAAATAAAAAAAACTAAGTGTAAAGAGAGAAAGAGGGATGCTGAAGGACGAAAAGATGAAAGAAGCAGAGCGAGCGAGAGGAAGGAAAGGAATGAGAGAGACTGTCGCTGGAGAAATCCTCTACACATGTCACTCTTTACCTGGATCTACTATTCCTGTGGTGGAAAAGTGCTGATGGGTGGTGTTCCAGAGAGCTTTTCAACTCAGAAAAAAGTGCTTACTGGCTCTTGCTGGAATGGAGAAGGGCTTGAGGAACTCTTCCCTCGCGTCACGCTTTTGTCTGAAGACTTTGCAGCGGCCAGCATTTTCTATCTTCTCCTCCTATCTGCTCTCATTTTCATTTTCATTTTCTTATTTATTCCTTTCACTCTCTTGCCTCTCTGCTCACTTGCAGTGGTGTCTCAGTAAAGCCTACTATTTTTTTGTCCTTCGTTTCTTCAAACCTTTAAATTTTTTGGACCATTTTATAGGACGTATCATGGAAACGGGACATTCTTTGCTCTAAAAGAATATGTGCTATTTGGAAATGCTTTAACATGCACAAAGCAAACCTCAATCCTCAATCTACCCAAGCCTTTTGTTTAAACTAGGATGTAAAAATGACCAGGAGGACATTAACATATGACCGCCCACGTTTACATATCAGTGCTTATTCAATATTCATACATTTTGGCGACAGTGATGGAAGACAATCATAAGCCAGGTCATTTACATGTACAAGTCTTAAAGGTATAGTAGCAAAGTCTGTTTAAAGGTCAGCGAGGGTGGAAAGTGGTCATGAAAAAGTAAATTCAGGCTGTTTTTGGTGCAAGAAACCTTGACTTAGATTACCCTTGAAGTATTACTGGAGTAATATGTTTCTGTATTAAAGGGATAGTTCACCCAAAAATGAAAATTTGATGTTTATCTGCTTACCCCCAGGGCATCCAAGATGTAGGTGACTTTGTTTCTTCAGTAGAACACAAACGGAGATTTTTAACTCAAACCGTTGCAGTCTGTCAGTCCTATAATGTCAGTTGATTCGCCTTCGCGTTTTCTTATTCAGCCTGCGTGTGAGGCGTCTTCTTCTTCTTCTTGCTTTAAGGCGGATCACAGACTTATAAGTAAATGAAAATTTGATGTTTATCTGCTTACCCCCAGGGCATCCAAGATGTAGGTGACTTTGTTTCTTCAGTAGAACACAAACGGAGATTTTTAACTCAAACCGTTGCAGTCTGTCAGTCCTATAATGTCAGTTGATTCGCCTTCGCGTCTTCTTATTCAGCCTGCGTGTGAGGCGTCATCTTCTTCTTCTTGCTTTAAGGCGGATCGCAGACTTATAAGTGCATTACCGCCATCTATCTCTCAAATGGACCTTTGACACTCTATCTACAATCTCAATTGGGAGTGTCAATGGTCCATTTGAGAGATAGGAAGCGGGAATGCACTTATGACTCTGTGATCCGCCGTAAAGCAAGAAGAAGAAGAAGACGCCCTGGGGGTAAGCAGATAAACATCAAATTTTCCTTTTTGGGTGAACTATCCCTTTAACTGTTTTGTTTCCTTTAGTAAATGAAATAAATAAATGAAATAAATTATATATTGATGATGCAACAATTATATTTTGAAAAGTATTTATTAAATATATTAAAATATGTCACAATAGTCTCTGCCAATGATATGTGAGATGTGGCCTATTTCTATAATGACCACATATTATAGAACAAACAGAAAACAAAGCAAAACATATAGTTCTGCTCATAGATAATGAGTTCGCCTCAATTAACTCTGAATATAATGGATTAAATCCAATGCACCCAAACTCCAGGAAGTTGCTTTTTTTAATTGAAGCTCTCGATTTTCACAAGTGATTACCATTTTTTGTGCAATATGCATCAGGCAGTCAGTGAATGGCCTGTAGGTGGTCCGTAGGTGTGCCATCTGAGGCTGAGAGTTTATCACCGATATTGCAAGTTCATTTATAAAAACTGTTGTGTTCTTTTCTGTTCTGTACTACAATTACGATAACTATGCCTGTTGCTTTTGTTGCACTTTCACGTGTCCATTTCTAGCTGACTGTTATGTGCTCTTTACTGACAGAACAAATGTGTTCTGATGATTTATTGGTGTTCAAGGTTGGACAAAACATGTGTTTCATACCCACAATGTGGCTAAAATTATTTTTTTCTGATTCACAGATTTCTCTGTAAACAGTGTTATCTTGCTGTCTTTTTCAGTCATCTCTTTTCCTCTCCTCTTTCTGCTTTTTAGGTCTCATTCACTCTCAACCCTGTTATAAGACAAAGTCTCGATCTAGGTGTCCATTACTAATCGATTTAAAGGAGAGAGTGCAACGTGAAATAATAGCTCATCCATGAGGAGAAAGAACAAGGGAATTATCCCATCGCAAGGTTTGTCTTCCCATTCAGAAACCCCTATGGTTTTGTAATCAGTCTTTATAAACCACCTTAATCTTTTAATTCACTTATATCACTCCACCGGCTGGCCTTCTTTTATTTCTGGCGGGCACTTTGTAGCCGTTAATCCTCTAAACTGCAGGAGATTTCCTCCCCATTTCCGAACCACCACCCTGACACCCTACGAGACGGGACCCATGTGAAAATTAAGTGCAAAATGAATTGTGGTTTTAAATATCAGTGTGTCATTTAGAGGCAGACAACTTAGAGCAGAGAACTTGGTTTGTTTCAGTGTTAGTGAATCGAGCTCTACAAAGGCGAACAATCCCGTATGAATGCGCACAGCACCCTGAGGAAGGATAGCATGGTCCGAATTGTTCATTAATGATGCATGTTCAATGAAGGTCGAACATCTCTTCGTATTATAATAGAGACTGATCTGTTGCTGCTTTGTGATTGCAATAAAAAAGGATTACGATAATTACAAGGTTAAGGAGACGAAGTACATAAACAGACACACAGCAGCCTTCTGTAAACTGTTTGAAGTTGAGCTAATAAGAATCAGGATGCTAAAGCAGTAAACAGCTTATTTTGTTAGATACCATTTTCACCCTTTGCCACTAGCTTTCGTTTGCCTTTAACTAACAGAGAAAAGTTTTAACTTCTTCTGACGTCTGAAATAAATTGCATGTACAAGATCCAAATTACATTGTTTAACCTCAGAATTATTGGCCCGCACTCCTTTCCTGTGGCCCGCAGCTCAATGATGTATGGCTTCAGTTTACTCTCTGCAAATCCCAGGGTGCACTGCAGCCCCAGGGGTGGGCGAGGGCGCGGCTGCTCAGATGGAGGGGCCTTTAATTTAGAAATATGAGAGTATATGTGGAAAAGGAGGATTATTAGCTACTACTAATCTCCATGTTTGCTCTTGTACCCTCCATCCTCCAAATCTCCACTGGTGGGAGAACCGAGAGAGAGAGAGAGAGAGAGAGAGAGGAGAAGAAGAGAGGCTATAGTGAGGTATTAAGAAATGAAAAGGCTGGAAGTAGAAAAAGAGCAGGTTGAGAGAACAGAGAGACAGATAGATAGGTGGACAGGTAGATGGCCAGATGGAAAAATGTAATAATAGATAGGTGGCTAAACGGAGGGATCGATGGATGGACAGATACTGTAGATGGATAGATTAATAAAGGAATTGTTTTGTTGTAAATAAGCATGCATTGACAGACAGATAGTTAGGTAGATACTGTAGATGGACGGAAAGATGGAATAATAGATGGATAGATTAAAGGGGTTTCCTGTCTCTCATTGGTTGGTTCTTGTCATGTGACCTGTATTGTTTGCTATAAGTAGCCATCATGTTGTCATTGTTCCTGGTCGTGTATTGAAGTTGTAACCCGCTGTCGGTGAGTCTAGTCTGTTTATGCCTCGTCAAGTCTGTTCATGCCTCATCAAGTCAAGTGAAGTCTATGTCTCTAGTCTCAGTTTATGTTTGTATTTTGGATCACGTCTGTAAATAAACTGCACGTGGGTTCTTCACTACGCTCACCTTCAGTGGACTGATTCATTACACATAGACATGTAGAAAGATGGATGGATGAATCAATTGATAGATTGGTTGAACGATGGATAGATACTGTAGGTATTCTTGTTTTTACTGTAAATAAAGATATATAGAGAGGAAGTTTTGTTCAGCACAGATGGATAAATGGATGGATGGATGGATGGATAGATAAGAGAAAAATACATGGACGAATGCTAATTCTTATTGTACGTAAAGAAATAACTGTAGATAAAGAGATTATTTTTGTTGATAACATAAACAGGTGGGTAAATGGGCAGATGGTCAGAAAGAATGATAGATGGATGGATAGATGGACAGACAAATGGACAGATTGGTAAAGGTATTTTTCTGTTGTAAATAAGCATAGATGGACAGATAGATGAGCTCAGTTTGAGAGTGGTGTGACAGAGAGCACTGGCAGGGGGAGAGACACTCTTTCATTGAGGCAGCTGTGCAGACTGTATTTAAAGGGGAGGAGACGGCTGACAGAAACACTGCCCTCTCTTCGTTCACCCTTTTGTGAGGAGATTGCAGTGGCTGTCATAATCACACACAGACAAAAGATGAGAGCTGCGGTGACCATGTGATGGGACACTTTTGACCTGACAGGCTTTTCACCTTTTCATTCGTCTATCAACACGCTACTGTCATTTGTTTCAGGTCTACAGCATGAAGGAGGCACCGCGTGGCATTTAGATATATATTTATATACATATTAGTCACAAGCTTGGAGTTTTTTTTGTTTTTTTTGCCAGTTCTTGCAGAAACTTGTGAAAAAGACGCCCACTCATGACAGCGACACGCTTCGCACAAATCAATGGTGTGCGTAATGAACGCCAGCGATGAGCAAAAAATGGCCCCATTTAGAACACGACGTACCGGCGAACGTGCGCTTACCTGTGTCTGCGGATTCAGCACATCACCATGGCAATTACAGCCTCTGCCTCCTCTCTGAGGCTGGGTGACCAAAGAAAGAGGGGCGTTTATTAGCCCCAGCGGGTGGCCAACTTTGGAACGCACACTCTGTTTATTCCTGGTCTCTGTTCCTGCTGACAGCCCACGTTGCCAAACTCTTCCAGGGCAGGACCCAGCCTTAGCACTTTTTATGAATTCAAATACCTAGAAAAAGCCATCTGGATGGGAAGATATTAATGACACACGCAGATCCCAGCATGCATCCCAGTTCTAATCAGGCGGCGCTTGCTCCGCAGCTCTGTTTTCCAGGGAACTGGGGGGGTAGGTTTAGGGGGGCTGCCTGCACGGAAAGCACGATTGATGCTTTGTTTGGCGGGTGAATACAAATGAAGGATTTGTCAAACTGCAATATTTGGGTCCCCATAGATTAGCATACAGCAGTTGGGTAATTATACACACACTTGATTGAATGGAGTCAAAACAGGGGGATGACTAAACTTCTGACGGCTTTTGATTTCTATGGAAATGGGGGCAACGAGATACATGCATATTACACACGCACACATTTTCAAACAAATGGTCTCCATTCTGAGTTTGCTGAGACAGATGTGTCCCTTTTAGTACATAGATTGATACTTAGATGTATGCATAGGGAAAAATGTGATGTGCTTTGTTCGTTTCAAGTGTAGACCTTCTGCGGAGTGAATGGTTTTATCTAACAACAAAAAGACATTTACAGCTGACGGAATTACATTTAACTTTATTGAGCCGTATGTTATTG
Source organism: Sinocyclocheilus grahami (assembly GCF_001515645.1). NCBI lineage: Eukaryota > Metazoa > Chordata > Actinopteri > Cypriniformes > Cyprinidae > Sinocyclocheilus > Sinocyclocheilus grahami. Next base: position 742,899 of record NW_015505240.1, read on the forward strand.
TAGTAATATTCAGAATGGTGGTCCTTTAGGTTGTTTCTGGTTACACTTGTAAGCTGTCCTTCGGTACCTGCTGTTTTAGTAAAGCCCAGAGGGGCTTCATCAAAATAGACTGAATTAAATCACACACTGAGATTTGAGAAGCATGTAATTTGTATTTTTTTAATAGGTTTGAGTGGTTGATGCTGGACTTGGGTGTATTCTGGTGAATGAGAACTGGAAGGTTAAGCAGGAATTTAAATAAGAATGTACTGTAATTTAGTTCCATTTGATTAGCCTTGTATTCCCCCCAAAAGCCTATATATATATATATATATATATATATATATATATTATTATTATTATTATTTTTTTTTTTTTTCATCTTCTTATTTTAATTAATGTTTCTTTTGATTACTATTCCAACAGTATTAAACCCAGCATGATCTAAATCCCTCAAGAATGTATTATTTTTTTATCAAACAGACACACACACACACACACAAACTCTTTCACATCAGTGGATTTTATCATGCTTCCTTTGTTCGAATAATTTCACTTTAATTTATTTTGCAATCATCAGAGGCGCTTTCTTTTATTTTCACTTTTGGATTTTCAGTGTAGTATCATTCATTCTTATTTTTTTTTTTTTGTAAGACAAGTTTATTCCAAACATAAAAGGCATTTATTCAAAAAACACTGGAGCTTTTAATCAAAAGAAAATTGCAACACGTTCTTCAATGTCCACGGAAAATTAATTTGCAAGAATGAGAGTACTCCAAGTAATGAGAGGAAAGCCTGAAAGCCTTTTCATTCTGACTTACTGTCTCAATCTAGGACCTGTAGAATATTCTGAATGGACTCTCCTGGGAATAGTGCTTTGTTTCTTACTTTTGACTTTAAATTTTATTCTATTTTATTTTATTTTATTTTATTATTTCCCCATAACTGCATATATACATAGATGTTTTAACCCTTGAATAGTCATGAACAATTTGGAGAATTTAAAAATATTCTGTTCACAAGTGATATTTACAGTGATTTATTGTTAGTATCATGCAATGAAGTAAAACAGTCACATTAAGAAGCATTAACATTTTTAATTATCATTTGAGGCCTGGATAGTACCTAGGCATGAGCAGGAACTATTAGCCCAGGCTGACTCCAGCTGTACTCTATTGCATCAGCTCTGCGTCTATAACAGGCTGTTCTATTCCCCAGAATCCTCGGAGGCGGCTGGCGCTCTCATTCTGAACCCCGTCCGATGTTCGTTCTTTCTCTCTGTCTGTAGTTGGCAGGGCCATTTTGAGAAGCTTCTGTGCATGGCGGCCTTTAGCAGAGAATGTAATTTCAGGCTCCAACGGGGGAATAAGAAAAATAGAGGGAGAGAAGAATGATAATACTGTGGAAGGTCAAATATTGATCATGCTATAGAGCAGCTTTAGGCAGGCTCACCATGAGAACATTCAACAGGCTTTCGCTCTCTCTCTCTCCCACTCCCACAAACGAAGGAGGAAAAAGTGTGAGAGAAAGAAAGATAAAGCAAGAGAACATTCGGGCTGAGTGAATGAATGCCGTGCACATGCTGTGCGCCTGCCGTGTTGATCTGAGTGAGTGTAGGGGAAGAGAGTGCTCTTCAATTCCGCGCCTGTCCAATAGTGTTTACGCCAGGTGGGAATATCCAGCCTGTGTCCTTGTAAGACAAGAGGCCCCAGCGGATTCAGATGAGGTGGTTCACTGCCGTTGCGTACGTCAGCTCACCGCATATTTCCCGGTACTTTATCCTGGCCACAGAGAGGCTTAAGACCAGAAGAAATGTCCTCGACAATCAGAAGAAACCCCTTCAACCTTGGGCTCGCTCCCGACCTGAGCCCTCGTCTCCATGAGAGTAACTGAAAGAGACATGCAGACAGGGGCTGTTAGCAAGTCTTATTTACGTACTTGAAAATCTCGGCGAGTGTTAAATCACTCCATTCCAGAAACATCTGGCCAACTGACATGACCCTTTCACAATTTCTTTCTAGAAAACCCTCTGTTTTTTCCCCCACATCGGAACTTGTTCCATAGAAATGATTTTGCCACTGCTGTTGGTTGGTTGCCAAACCCCATTTGTATTAATAGTCACTTAAGCATTTATAGCATCTACATTATTGCTAAATTGACTAGTGTTATTTACTAGAGATGACATATTGGTGTTTTTTCAGCTCTGGGCACTTTTGGTACTGTGTGTCTTTGGAAATTTTTGAAAAAAGTTCCCCTATAGGTTTCTTTTGTTTTGTTTTCTTAACCCTTGAACAGTCATAAACAAATCTCCATAACTTGCATATCAATTTATTTGATTTATACTTACCTGGCAGGGGAGACACCATGATCAAGAAGGTGGTTCACCCAGGGTGAGGCTCAGTCATTGCACTCCAGTTGTGCTGACTCCTGCGAATTCCCCAAATGTGGGAATCTCGACTGCATAATTTATGGTAGTGGGGGACTGCCTTCGCGCTCTCCCCTGAATTTTGGGGAAGTCATGACCTAATGGTTAGAGAGTCAGACTCGTAACCCAAAGGTTGCAGGTTCGAGTCTCGTACCGGCAGGAATTGTAGGTGGGGGGAGTGAATGTACAGCGCTCTCTCTCACCTTCAATACCACGACTGAGGTGCCCTTGAGCAAGGCACCGAACCCCCAACTGCTCCCTGGGCTCTGCAGCATAAATGGCTGCCCACTGCTCCAGGTGTGTGTTCACTGCTGTGTGTTTGCACTTTGGATGGGATAAATGCAGAGCACTAATTCCGAGTACCATACTTGGCCACATGTCACGTCACTTTTTTATTTTTTATTTTCAATTTACTGTTTGTTCTGTGATGGAAATGATGGTCATGGAAATGCATTTTTTGTCTTGTCTTGCTAATTTTCGCATTTGTTTTAATTATAAATAGACACATTTAAATAATCTTTGATCAGTTTTGCATAATCTTACAAAATTCTATAGAAAATGTAAATTTATTTTAACAAGTGATATTTACTTTGATTTATTGTGATTTTCTTTATTCTTTGATTTTCTTGAATTCTTTTAATGTTTGATTTGTCTTTATTACGTTAATATTTAACCAGATCTATTTTATTGTCAATTTCTATACTTATTTGAAATATGAATTTATAATAATAATATAATAAAATATATATTTTTGAATTATTAAAACTGGGGGACCGTTACAATATGTGTACATTATTCCACTCTTTTTAGATTATTATAGTCAAAGAAATGATTAATAATTTATGATGAAGCACGATTTTAAGTCTGGTCTGGTTTTCTGGTGATTTGTGGTCTGCAAAAACAGAATCCTGTGCAAAACACTGGTGTACTCAGCAGCTACATGGATTCATGCCATTTACAGTCTATTTACTTAGAGGACTTCTGACACATCCTTATTATGCCACCATATGAGACGACAGAGGTCTGATTGGCATTTATGTTAAGGTCACTCTATTTTGTTTACTCAACTGAAGCCTGTGAGAGCATTTGAGCCTGTTGATCAATTGTTCGCATTGGGAGATATATATATATATATATATGTATATACTACTCAAACTGTTACCTTGTTTGGCAGATTTTTGTGAACAGGTGTAACACGTACTTCCATGTAAGGTGATCACGTTGTTTGTACCTCTGGTTTTATTTTAGTATTTATTTTTTATTTTTTATTATTTTGTTGTATTTTTTCCTTGTAATTTTAGTTTGTTTTAGTATTTCTGTTTAGATTTTTTTTTTTTCTTTTTTTTTTTTTTTGTGATTAAGTTAATTATTTTTCAAATAATATTTATGTTTCATTTCAGCTTTATTTCAGTAACAAAAATACTTTTAGTAGTTTTAGAGGTAACACTTTTGCAATAAAGTCCTATTAGTTAACTAACAATAAGCAATACATTTGTTATCCAGTATTTATTCATCTTTAACTGTAGTATGCAATTTTTCTTTGTTAGCTGAGGCATTAAATATTAGCAAACACAACTTTTTATTTTAATAATATATTTGTAAATGTTGAAATTAACATAGGAGTACTTTGTTACTGTAGTTCATACTGTATTAACTAATCTAGTTAATAATGTTAACATTAGTTAATAAGTTTAACATTAGTGTGAAGTGTTACTGTTTTAGTTTTAGTAATAACAATACCGGTTTGCAGTCTTTTATTTTTGCTTAATGTTTAGTTTTTCTTCTAAATTCATATTTCTACTTTTAATCAGTGTTTAAATAAAGGGTAACACTTTATTTCGATAGTCCACTTTAGACATTATATTAACAGTAAGTAACTTTGCAACTACATGTCAACTAGCAGTTAGTAGAGTATTAGTAGACTGTCTGCTTAATATCTTCTAACACTTTCTTTGTCAACTTATTCTACTAGCCCTAAACCTACCCTAACAGTCTACTCTGAGAGTTAGTAGACACGTAGTTGCAAAGTAATGAGAATTAGTTGACATGTAGTTGACATGTAGTTACAAAGTTACTTATAGTTAATAAAATGTCTAAAGTGGACTATCGAAATAAAGTGTAACCAAATAAAGGCTTTCATTTATTTTAACACTGGAGTTTGCCTTGGACCCACTTTTCTCATTTCTAAGAAGACGAAACATTTTGTGTTTCAAATAGTTCATGAAATGTGTGATAAAAATGTTCAGAAATGCAGATATTTAAGTGACTCTGTTATTCATTCCGTTGAACATTCTGTTTGCAGGTTGCACTGTTAACCTGTAAGTGATGATTATCAGTTCACCTTTGTGACTTGTGAGTCAGGAACCTTGTAGCAGTCAAAGCTTAGTTTACTGGGAGCTGCTAAATTCCTTTCAACTCTTTTAAAAAAAAAAAAAAAGACACTGGTTTCCAAACATTCTGTGGGTGGCGTAAGTCATTGTGTCGCTGTACAAAACCCAGGCACTAGTGCGGTGCAGTTAGCGGAAATAACAACAAATTGAAGTGTGCAAATAAAACGCTGTCTGTGAGCACGCTGTGGGCACTCACCGATCAGTAAAGTGTAATTATGTACAACTCTTTAAGCAGTTCTCCTGGAAGATAGGTTTGCAGAAAGTGGTTGTATGAAGACAGAGCTTCTATTAGCGCACGAGTGTGTAAACGCACAACAGGCAAGTTTGAAAATTTAAAGGGGTCATATGATGTTGCTAAAAATAACATTATTTTGTGTATTTGGTGTAATGAAATGTGTTTATGCGGTTTAAGGTTCAAAAAACATATTATTTTCCACATACTGTACACTATTGTTTCTCCTCTATGCCCCGCCTTTCTGAAACGCGTCGATTTTTTACAAAGCTCATCGGTCTGAAAAGCGAGGTGTGCTCTGATTGGCCAGCTATCCAGTGCATTGTGAATGGCCGAATACCTCAAGCGTGTGATGGAAATGTTACATCCTTTACCATATTGTGATGCCCTGTCCGGCCGGAGCAACGACTCGACGAGACAAAAACATTAAAACCCATAATAAACGAGGCATTTGTTATGAGGCATCCAGTGGGGACATAATTACGGATTATAATGACTTATACTGTTTTTTTTACGCGTTGCGTAGCATCGTGCCGTGTAAACATAAAACTATGTCTGCATTTGTGATCAGAGAAATGACAAACAACAAGTGCTACTCTACACTGCTCAAAACTCGTGTTTGAATCGTCAGTGGCAAATTCTTTAAATATAAAAAACGTACTTACAGTCTGAGAGTCAGAACAGCCGGCATTGTAGTCTACTCTCCCAGGATCAGGAAACAGTCACACATCTGAATATTTGGGTTGAACTGTTCTGGAACAGTGTTGTAAATACAACTTGACCACTGATTTCTAGTTGTGTCCTCTTTTGGAAGGCCAAACAAAGTAGTTTCGCTTTCACAACGAAACACACGGCAGGCAAGAGTGAGCGGCGGCGGCCGGCGGCCTAGAGTGAGCGGAGGCGGGTGGGCTTGAGAACGGCGCAGCCGGCGGATTCGATGAAGGAGCGTCCGGCGGGCTTGCAGCAACCACATGTGACG
>NW_015505240.1:750161-793413 GCF_001515645.1 Sinocyclocheilus grahami
GCTGGACTCCGCTTCGTCCACGGTGAAAGCCGATCCGGCGATCCACAGCGCGAAGTTGATGTCTTTCCTCAGCGACCAACGCGGATCAGCTCCAGGCATGAATCATGATGAAGCGGATATCGTCCTCTTTTGGAAGGCCAAACAAAGTAGTTTCGCTTTCACAACGAAACGCACAGCACCTCCACGACATGGTGGCGGCAGCAACAATACTACAGCGAGAATAAAAGTTACGCCTTCTTTCTTTGCGTGAACATTTGGGCGGGGTTGTGCAAATCTAACTTTTATAAAGAATATCTCTTTGGATTTGAGACTTCAGTCTTTGCAACTTTACAGATCTTCTTTATGCACCAAGAGCTTGTAACACTCCAAAGAGAAAAGAAAAATTGAAATCGCATCATATGACCCCTTTAAATCTTACTTTGCCTGCCGACGGCGCAAACTGGAGGCTTACGAACGCGTTTTATGCAGCATCGGCGTTTTATTCTGTATGAATGAGTAGCCTAATCGAACGTGCCCTGAGTGATTCAGTTTGAAAACGGAATTCATTATTCATGGTGAATAGCTCATTTACTGGTAATTTCTAATGGCTTTATTTGGATGTGACTTTAGAAATTCTACTAAATGTTCCTCTGCCACTGCTTATTAATGTAATGCATTTATGAATCAGTAATTTTTGTTAATGTTTGTGTGCTTTGAAAATCCGCATGGCCATGCTAATGCTTATCCAAGAGAGGGTGGAGAGAAAATGGTTCAATAACGATTTGTTTACTAAAAGTCGTTGTGGCCAATTCTCATCTTATACACCCCCCATCCCACCCAACATTCATTAGAGTGACTTGACTAATTAAAAGCACCACTTTTGTGTGTGTGTGTGTGTGTGTGTGCGTGTGTGTGTGTGTGTGTTTTCCGTTATCTCTGTGAGTTCTTCTGGCTGCAGTGGAAGGAGGTGGATAACCTTCTCTTCGCTTCTAAATGAGCGCAGTTAGAAGCTTTACGTTTCCTCCTCCTGCGCCGCGTGGAAAGGGAAAAGATATCGAACCTGTAGGGCAGTTTTTTTTTTATTGGACTTCAAGCTGCAGATAAAGATTCAAGCTAGTGCCTAACCACTTTGACAGCTGATATAGAGGACATTTTGTCTATGAAATGCAGACAGGAGCACTTCAGGAGAAGGAGGGAGAGAGAGAAACTAGGTAGGTTTACGCATAGGCCCAAAACATACTCTGTGTAAATATATGAACACAAATATGCGAACGCTTCTAACTTTCAACGCAAGCATTTCATGTGTCGTTGAGTTGCGAAATGTGGCCAGCCACATTCGTTGCATATACATCACAGGAGGATTCTCACATTTTTATATTACACTGACATTAAGTAAGTAATTATGTATGCATAGCATTTTGGGGTGGAAATCCGTTTTTAAAACATTTTTGGAACAAAATAGGCAACTCCATTATCTTGCTAAGCCTAATTTTGCTAATCTTGCTAATTTTATCGCTACACTGTGAAAAAATATCTAGGTTATGTTTTATTTTACGGTTAAAAAAATGACAGCTGTAATGTAGGCCTATGCTGCCAGAAATTCATAGTTAAAAATAAATAAATAAAATAAACAATGACTCATGTATTAAGGGATGGCATATAACCATATAATACATAGTGATATGTAACCCTGGACCACAAAACCAGTCTTAAGTCGCTGGGGTATATTTGTAGCAATAGCCAAAAATACATTGTATATGTCAAAATTATCGATTTTTCTTTTATGCCAAAAATCATTAGAATATTAAGTAAAGATCATGTTCCATGAAGATATTTTGTAAATTTCCTACCATAAATATATCAAAGCGTAATTTTTGATTAGTAATATGCATTGCTAAGAACTTAATTTGGACAACTTTAAAGGCGATTTTCTCAATATTTAGATTTTTTTTGCACCCTCAGATTCCAGATTTTCAAATAGTTGTATGTCAACCAAATATTGTCCTATCCTAACAAACCATACATCAATGGAAATCTTACGTATTCAGTTGTTAGATGACGTATAAAACTCAATTTCGAAAAATGTACACTTAAGAATAAAAAAAAAATACACAGGTGGTGTGTCATAGAGACTTTATTTTATTTGCAAAAACCATACATTTGACCGTATTTTACAGTTAAATTGTTAAACCATTTACAATTTTTACCATATATGGTAGGGTAACTTACAATTAACAGGTTTTTACTGTAGCATTTTTTTTTTAAATTCTGTAAAAAATATATATATTTTTAGGATAAAAACAAATTATGCTTTTTTTGTGAAAACTCTTTGATTTGATTATATTAATGGCATTTTTTTTTCTTTTTATTTTGTAGATTGTAGGTTGTTGCTTAGATGCTTCTTCTCCCTTATATAAATTCTGGCTTAAGTTTATAGCAATGCTTTGGATCATGCTTGTTGGTTTCTAGCAGGTCCTAGCTTGTGGTTGACCAGCCACCGTGTACCTTGAACCAGCTAGAAACCATCTACTATCTAAAACACTGTTACTTGCTTAAACTGGATTTTCCAGCAGAGAGAATTGCCAGATCTCTCTTCCAGGTCAACAACTGCCATGGTAGAGAACCCCTTGTCTGTCCTTTTATGGGGGTTTAGAAATGTGCAATGCTAGAATTTTTACAGTGCTGATCATGGCTTAGCATACTCATAAAACAGTTTTTTTATCCTTAATATTTAATATTGCAAGTCCTATAAAAAGTAATATTTGTTGTAAAAATGTAATATTTTTAAATATATACTTTACAGTGTATGTCATCAAATTTTGGTCAAGTCAATGGAAAATAGCATTTCGCTTTGGACCTGTTATTCCCAGCTGACTAGTTATACAGAGACTGTCAGTAATATAATTTGTCCGTGACAGTTATTCAAGACTTTGATTGATTATTTCAGGATTTGGGGCTACTACGACTGCAGGGTCCAAAGAAAAACACAATTTTAATGTAGAATGTAATGCAAAACTCATATGTCTACAAGATTTTCCTTCTGCATTGACGTTGCACGTCTACCTTCATTACTTTCTTCATCTGTGATGCTGAAACCTCCAGCTGCAAAAGTTAGTGTGTTGGTGCATGTAATGTAAATATTTATTCATAAATCTGTTCTCATATTCTATTCATTTTTAGTCCGGAAAATGTGTGCAGTTGAGCCGGTTGGTTGTGTGTGTGTGTGTGTGTGTGTGTGTGTGTGTGTGTGTGTGTGTCTTTAAAAAAAAAAAGACAGGAGAGATGGAACCATGGTTACATACGTAACCTGGAACGTTCACCTTCGGGAACTTCGAGCTGCATCGGAAAACGCTAGGGGAACGAGATGTCCATGCTGCCAGACTTGCAAATCCCTGCCTAGTGTGGAAGAGCACAGCTATGGCAAGAGAACAGAGGGCCTGGAGTGACTCGCAAATCTAGGTCATAGAACCTGACGAATGTGAGGGGTGTAGACCATCCCGCAGCGTTGCAGATGTCCTGCATAGGAACACCTGCCAGAAAGGCCTTGGAGGCCGCCACACTTCTTGTTGAGTGAGCCTTGACCCCCAATGGTGAGGGGAGAACAGAGGACTCATAGGCAACAGTAATGGTATTCACTATCCACCGGCTGAGGGTCTGCTTGGAAGCAGGATGACCTCTCTTAAGGGGACCATAGCACACAAGCAGTTGGTCCGCCTTTCTCCACAGGGCAGCTCTGTGGACGTATGCTCTGTGGACACATTCAATTAAGCCTCTGCTGGTTGGGCTCCCTGAAGGGAGGAGGATAAAAAGCCTGGAGTATGACAGGCCGTGGTGTAGAGGAGGGGACCTTAGGGACATACCCCTCACGAGGGTACAGAAAAGCTTTGGCCAGACCGGGCGCAAAATCGAGATAGGAAGGGGCCACAGAAAGGGCCTGCAGATCTTTAACGTAAGAAGACGATCTGATATCTCCTTGATAGGCTCAAAGGGAGGCCTACAGAGAGCTTCTAGCACCACAGCAAGGTCCCAAGGAGGGACACGAGATCATACCTGAGGCCTCAGACTCATCACACTGCGGAGGAAATGTGTAACCAGGGGGTCCTTACCCACTGAGTGACCATCAAGAGGGGCGTGGTAGGCTGCTATAGCCGCCACATAGACCTTCAGGGTGGAGTGGGTTAACCCCGCAGAGAAACGGGCCTGCAAGGACTCCAGCACTGTACCAATCGGGCAGTTAACTGGGTCAAGCAGGCGGTCTCCACACCATGAAGCGAAGAGTTTCCAGTCTCGCGTACAGTTTCCTCGTTGAGGGAGCTCTAGATTGGAGGATGGTCTCAACAACCTCGTTTGAGAGACCAGAGGCTATGAGTTGTGCCCCCTCAGGGGCCACACCCACAGCTTCCACAACTCTGGGCGGGGGTGAAGGATCATACCCTCCGCCTGTGAGAGGAGATCTCTCCTGAACGGGAATCTCCCATGGAGTGCCGTCGAGGAGAGAAATCAGGTCCGAGAACCATACTCAGCCTGGCCAGAATGGGGCTACTAGCAATAGACGGACCCCATCCCGACGCACTCTCTCTAGAACTCCTGGGAGCAGAGCGATCGGGGGACCTCGGCGGAAGCGGAGCCAGCACCATGAGGAACGCTGGTGAAGGCTCCCTCCTCAAAGAGAGCCTTCCGGGAGCGAAGCAAATGCAGTGGCAACTGCTCACAATGCGGGCAGTCGGCCCCCTCGAGAGCCGACGCCGCGTGCTCCGCTCCCAAGCAGACCATGCGCAAACTGTGTGTATCCCCGCTCGTGATGTAGCGTGGGCAGGGAGGAACACACAGTCTATAACGCGATCTGCTTTCGCCCTTGTTTGTCTTTGCTTTAGACATCTTTTTTCCTTGCTGGAGCTTTATACTTTTTTTGCTGAATGCTTGTGTAACTTTGGACAGACAACTCACAGAACATAGATCGTGACCGACACACACAGAGAGCTTTGCTGAATTACAGAAAGCTAATGCCAGCTGCACCTCACGTGCTTTTAAAGCTTCCTGGTCATGATGTAACCCGACCGACACACACAGAGAGCTTTGCTGAATTACAGAAAGCTAATGCCAGCTGCACCTCACGTGCTTTTAAAGCTTCCTGGTCATGATGTCACCCGCCTCTGACGTCTCGCCCATCGATTGGACTGATTACACATATGATTCAGAGCTTGGTATCGCTGAAGGCGTTCCCTTAGCATTTTCCGACGCAGCTCGAGTTCCCAAAGGGGAACTCTTTGGATTTGAAACTTTAGTCTTTGCAACTTTACAGATCTTCTTTATGCACCAAGACCTTGTAACACTCCAAAGAGAAAGGAAAAATTGAAATCGCATCATATGACCCCTATAGTGGCAACCTATACAGCACACTCGCATAACCCCAAACCTAGCGCTCACACACACACACACATACACACATGCACACGAGCAGCAACAAAACAGCACACCTCCGGAAAGCAGTTTGTGTCACATTCTCTGTACGCCCTAAGGGAGTTAATAGTAGTACAGTAGAGAGATAGAGACACTCGCTGAACTGTAAACAACTGGCTTGATGTGTGAAGGAAATGTGAATGGTGTTTGTGCAAGAGCTTGTTGCTATGAGGTGTGTTGCTAGGGTGTTCTAGTTGGTTGCTAGGGTGTTGCTGATGGTTTCTAGTGTGTTCTAGGTGGTTAATACTCATGGTTAGGCATTTTCTGAAACCCTAACCATGAGTATGAGCAATAGTAGTGATGCCTCCCTTGGCAAGCACCACTGATAAAGTATAGTATGGAGAAGGGCCCTGTTGTGTCCCCTCCTGTGTGTTTGTGTTCACCTAGCTAAATGATGTGGCCTGTGTACCGATACAGTGAACCTTGACATGTGCTGTGGAACATTTATCCTCATTACGGCTGGTCTTTAAATGCAGCTGTGCTGTGTTACCATTGTATGACACTCCATCACGGTCTCTCCAGGCTCACTGACATCCCTGTTACACCAGCCACACATGAAACCACCAATTTAAGCTCTTTTTTTGTGCAACGAGTGAGTTTACTAACAATTGATTTCTATGAAGTGCAAGAATTGATGTGCTTTCATGAGAAAAATATTACACAAAGAGGTTTAGTAACAAGACAAATAGGAGTGCTTCTCAGAGAGTGTGTGGCTGAGGGATGTTATTCATGCAAAAACTGTATAAGGAACACTGGGGCTAGTTGTCACACACCTAATTTATCAAATGCCTAATTTCAAGCTGTTTTAAATTGGATATATATTTTTTTGTGAATTGTAATGTACTAACAAAAAATATATCAAAATTATTGTAAAAATAAATTGCAAACACATGCATACATTTAAAGAAAATAAATTGCTAGTAAATGTAGCAAATAATTCCAAAGAAACGGCAAGTTAACGCATTGAACTAAAAATGAAAATTTGATATTTTGAATTATAAAGCCTGAAATAGTGTTTTCTTGTAAAATGTACCCAAATCTTTTGTTCTGCTACAAATTGATATAATTGTGTTTTAAATTATTGCTTAATATATTGTAAATTAAATATTTGGATTTTATGTAAATATTTATTGGCCAAGACAAATCAATTTATATTTTTCTATGTTACCTTTTATATTTCACTATAATTTTATCATTACTGTTCAAATTTGGCTAAATAAAACAATTTAATGAAATAAATAAATAAAAAAGGCTGATTAACCTCTTTACCTGCAAAAATTGCCCCAGATTATTGTAGTTTGCATTAAACTGCACGCTATTATCATCACACTCTTATTTGATCTTGACAAATTGTATCATTAAAAATACTTAAAACTCAGTGACAGTAATTTCCTAATTTATGTCAGGAGTGCAAAATCAATCGTTATTTGCAGTCATATTCAGTCACGTCTGTACTGGTTTATTTGCATTCAAGGTTCTTTACTAAACAGCATTCATTAGGGCTTTTAGTCAAAACGTGAAGAAATACTGATATATTAACTTCGTAGGCAGGTCCCATTGACAACTTTTTCCTCTTAATTTGGGGCACGTTGTCACCAAATGTATAAAAGTATGTGGGATTTTTGTAATTCAGGTTTTCCCAGGCAGTACCAGTTGAAGTGTTAATATATTTTTGTATAATTAAAGGTTTATAGTTTCCTCGGTAAGAGAGATGTTCAGAGCCAAGTAGAGTTCAGGCTTGTGAGCGTACCCAGGTGGAAGATGAACAAACAGCCTGTCAAGGTCAATCACATCCACCCATGTGAAGACATCCAGCTCTGACAGTCACTAGCCTAGAGACTCTCACTAGCCCAGACCCAGGATGGGAAGAGGGGTGACTGGGGGAGAAACAAGCTCTCGAACATGCTAGAACAACTTGTATTTCCATCTGAATTCCACAAATTAGTTGGTGTGTGTGCCTCATGAGGTATAGAATGCATCGGTGTGGATTTGACGATGGACAGCATGTCCCTACCATTGTCAAGAAACCCTTTATTAGTCTCTATCAATAATTTAGGTGGATCCGAATTTTTTTGTCTTTGTCAGCCATTCTCTCACAATAAAAGATTCATAACTGAACAGTTTTTGAATATGAATCTGTCTCATATAAAATGGATTAGATTATGTTACACATGCAACTTAAACACGCTGTAGTTCATCATGTAAATATAACCAAACTGGACCTTACAATGTAAAATGTAAAAAAGTGTTTAGCTACAGTTTTTCTACCTATCTGACCCTTAAAACTACTTTGTTGATTGATTCTGTCAATTTAAACAATATTTTAACGTGAATACATATAATTGATACCTTTAAATATACATTTATTTAAATGTAATTAATTTATTTATTTTACATTGTATTTATTTATTTTAGTGCACTGCTGAAAATACAACTTAGACCAGTTTGGAACATATTTAATTCCAGTTAAGATGGTCTTACATTGGTTTTACATTGGTAACACTTCTGTTAATTGCACAAACTGGTTACAGTGTTTGTTTTTGCTGGTTGACCAGTGAAAACTAATGCTGGGACATGGTTTTGTAACTTTTTTTATTTGTTTGTTTTTATTGTTTTGTTTTTTCCTGAGGATTTTATATTACAGAAATTATATGATTTCTATACTTTATATCTGTATTATTTCTTATGAAACTTTATTGCATAGCCATTATGTGAAAGGGTAAAAAAAAAACGGAAGAAAAAGTCCTTGTATCTTTCATCCTTACCTACGCCAATGCTTAAATCGAGCTTTGTAAATTGCCGTACAGGTCTTTGTAAAAAAAAAAAAACAAGTGCGATATTGTATGACACTTTAACGTGTGGTTTCATAATGGTATTGCTCAGTATATTAACTACCTACAGTATATGAAGGTTTTAACTTATCAAACGTATCCACCATCCAAACAAGGCTAATAATGCTTATCGACCTAATTGAGTCTTTAGATACCATTTTTCAAATGAAGGTCATATCTAGTTAGAGGAGTGGCTTAGCAGTTCCCTCTGTATCTTTAGCTCTCTCTATCTCTCTCTCACTTCTCCCCCACTCTCTCAATCTAGAGGGAAATGTAATTACTTTTGGGATCAAGAAAATAGCAAAAAACGTGGCTGCACTGCGGGCTATATGTGAGATTAGTCGTTTTACATGAGATGTGTTCTGTAATTAGTTTGCTTCTCCACGCACCAATATTGAATAACCTACTTTGAACGAATTATAGTTGATAGCAATAACGATCCATAGTATGCATAAAAATAATTCTGTCATTCATATGCAGTACATTATGAAAGGAGATTTCAGCAGAAAACTTTATAGGACAAAATGACTATAAATAAAAACGACTGATTCAGTAACTACATCATTCAATATTATATAATTATCGTGGCATATTATGGAATTTAATAATTTTTTTAAAGATTGACAGCCATGTCCAATGATCATCTGTGTAGAAAAATGTGTAATATTGTATGCCTTTGCAGGGTTTCTTCTAATAATTATGCAGGCTTTAAAATAATAATAATAATAATAATAATACTTATTATTATTATTATTATTATTATTATTGCTATTTTTTTGTCAAGTGACATGTATAATAATAATTTTTATTGTTATAATTATTATTATTTTTATTATTGACATCATATTTGTAAAGAAAATATTTGTTTTAAAAAATTATGTTCATAATATTGCATGCTTAATCAGGCTTTCTTCTTCTGCTCTATAATATTCTCCTTTGTCAGGTGACCTGTTATGATGACATGTTATAAAAAGATGGTCACAGTAACAGACTATGAGTGCGCGACTGAGTATATTTCACTCAGTTATGGCACAATAGGTGCAATTATGAGACAAAAGTGTGACACGTGGCTTTTTTATGATTAGAATCTATTATCGAATGCACATGAATGGCCTTGGTTTCCTCACGCTCTTTACTGCTCTTCAACAATAGGTTCATCACAATTCTTGTTAATATGCTGCTTATCAGATCTCACCTTATGCTTAGCTTCTTGGTCTGGTGACTGTGTCCATAATTATCTTGCTTTCAGATACTGCAGAGAATTTTGTCTAACCCAGAGAGATACTCATGTGACTAGTAGATACATATGAGGAACTGTGTTGCCATTATGTTAGGGCCTCCATGAAGGTTGTTTCGTTACGCCTCAGTCAGTTTCTTACCTCCAAACACATTATACGTATGGTCATTCACCAGAACATTTGTCTTGAAAATGCTTTGTCCAATTACCAATCAATTTTCCGAATGTTTCCCAGGACTGAACATTTCATAACAGATTCCAGTCAAACCTGCGCCCAGAGGACATCTCGAGACCCGGTCCTCTCTCTATGCTATGCGTGTTTTTATTTGAACAATATACAACACAATTTCCAAACCAATTTTCCCCTCCCGAAACAATCCGTGTCTAATGGAGCAGGACAGGAAACAGTTCCTTCACTCCTCTTGAAATATTGAAAAAAGGAAGAAAAAAAATCAAAGAAAGTTGTCTCCGTGCTGGCGAATACAACACGAGCTTGATAGAAAACAATAGAACAATCTCTTGACTGGAGACGCGACTCAAGCTCTGATTGTTTCTTCGCTGTGCCTGCTATTGTTTCGAGGAATGCCCCGTATGTGCTGTGACACAAACAAATTCAAATTCGCATGCTTCGTTTGCACGATTTACCGTTTTGACAGCCGATCATCGTGCAGTTTATTTGTTCACAACCTCACACGAAGAATAGAACCAGCTTGTGCCTTTTCCAGCGACACCCGGGGGAAAAAAGCCTTTGCGATCCTCACAGAGGCGTAGAGACAGCAATAAAAGAAAAGAATGAAATGTTCCGTGATTGAAAAACCCTTCAAATCTGCATTTCCTTTACATCTGCTCTGATATTGTTTAGGCTCTTGCTGTTGTTCTTTTCCACTTTACAAGATAGAAGTGATCTATGCTGCAAGGGCTTGTACTATGTTTCCCTATCAGCACTTTGCTATCGCTTTAATGATGATTCTACAAGAGAAGCCACGGTTAGCAGCTGCAGGTAGGAGAGTTATTGTAGTGTGCCGTAACTTATTGCGACCTGGGATGCAGGAGATAACTTCAGGTCACAGAGTCAATGCTTCCAGCTCCGTTCCTGTTTGCATCTCCCTGTTACTTCGCGAGCACCGGGGCTTTGAGTCATGGACCTCCCAAAACCACAAAGCCCATCATAGAGGTGAGTGGCCCCATCTATCCTGCTGTTTCCCCCAGCCTTCAAGGTTACTCTAATAGATTCCCTCCCTGACCGTACGTACACGCAATTGTACTGATGTTGTAATTGTTTGCTCCCTTCTCATAGCTCTAGGACAAACTCGTCACTGTAGAAGGATAGGCAATATATAGAGGTGTGGGTGAAAATTTTATCCATTTAGTGCTTTTATGGAGTCAGTATGTCCGTTTATTTAGGTTAGCTATTTTAATTAACCATCACTCATACAGCATTTCAAGCTAGCATTTTTTATTTATTTTATTTATTTTAATATTATTATTATTATTATTATTATAAACCAGGGGGCTGGAAGTGGTGCAAAAGTTCAGAGAAAATTATTTATTTATTTATTTATTTAACATTTCCCAAATGGTGGTAATGTTGTTTATGGTATCCAATTTTCATAACCTTGTTTTATAATTTTGTATTAATATGCCATATAATATATAATAGGTCATGTAATATAAATACATTAATGTATAAAGTATATGTATATTATAATATATTAATAATTTATATCTGCTTTTATTTTTTAGAAAACCAAACGATAACCCTAAATCTATGGTTCCAACTAGTTAAAAAGCATGACTTTAGTTTTTTTAGTTTTTGTTTTAGCCAATTTTTTTTTTTTTCTTCTTCTTTTTTTTTTCTTTGTTTTAGAAATGGTCCCTCACAATGCAATATCTTGGGCTTCAAAAATCCTTTTTCTAAGTGATTTGACTCTCTAAAACTATTTTTTTAAGTTCATTAGGCTTAAAATGAAGAATAATCCTAAACCATATCTTCAAAATATTGTATAGATTTGATGGTGGGATCTTTTGACTTGGACCAGTAAGCAATCACCCAGAAAACCATAGTAACCACTTAGCAACATCTTAGCAACCCCTCACCCAAGCAAATACAGAGCAACAAGGTTTTTAGTGCTGTTCTCAATGGATTCTTTGTATTGATTTGATCAAATCAACTGTTTGATTCAAGCAGCTTGGCCCGTCGTGTCTCTGCAAATGTGTTTGAGTCTCACTACACGAGGGGAGTCACAATTTCTTCTATGCGTCTTTAGTTTGGAATGGATGGAAAGCACTTTAGCTCATGCTTTCTTGTAGTGCTCTATACTAAGAGGTGATTGCTTTGATACTGTTCCATGTGTGGGATTTCTTGTACATTTGAACGACACTGTGCGCATATCTCTGTGTCAATACACTCTTAAAAATAAAGGTGCTTCACGATGCCATAGAATAACCTTTTTGTCTAAATGGTTTCATAAAGAACTTATAACATCTGAAGAACCTTTCTGTTTCACAAAAGGTTCTTTGTGGCGAAAGAAGGTTCTTCAGATTACAAAAAGTTATAAAAGAGATGGTTCTTTAAAGAACCTTTGACAGAATGGTCCGTTGTGGAACCAAAAATGGTTCTTCTATTGCATCGCTTGAAGAACATTTTGAAGCACCTTTATTTTTAAGAGTGTAGCCTGGTGCCTGAAAGTCTATTCATGTTGAAAATGAAGCCAGTGGAGAAGAAAGGAGAGAAAGAGAGAGAGAATTTCTGTCACAAATCTCATCTGTCTGACAGCTGTCATCACTCACTTTTTGCAAGAAAAAAAGACTGGTTTAATTCTGCGGATAGATGGAGAAAATTGTATTGAATAACCCCCTTGGTCAATTTTTTTTTTTTTCAGGATTTCAGGCAGTGTGATAAATTAGGTGCCCCCTGGATCAATACCTGCTTCTTTCTTCATAGCTCAAGATGGGATTTGTCAAAATAGGAACTAAAGGAAAGTCTATTGAGTTCAGTGCAACCATAATTTCTAGAAAAGTAGAAGGAGATATGCTTGTATTTGAGAGTGTGTATGCACATGAGTTTGTGTGTCCTTTTTGTGTAAGTTTTTTGGTTGTTAATTTCAGTCCTGTAATGCAGGGTGTTACGTTATGATGTTTTTTGTGTTTCTATAATATTTGTGTTCTGTTGGATGTTTTCTGTCTGAGTTTCAGATTGCTGCTGATTGACTAGGGGTGCTGCCGTCTATCAGCGGTAATTGGTGTGATCAGATGGCAGTCCTTTTAAAACACCACTTCCGCTCTTCAGAGGGGGTGGTGCGACTTCGGGCCGGTCGCACTGGTCCAGACTACCTGTTAGCCGCCAGACCAAGATGTGTTGTTAGTGTTTCTTTTGATTGTTTGGTTATTTTGAAATGTGGTAGTAATGTAGGAGAGACCTGCCCTTTTGTTTAAATCTCATTTCTACTATGTTTTTTCGGTTAAGAGTAGATAGGTTAGGTTTATTGTATTTCGTTTTCTTTTTTTTTGTGACAGGTTATTTATATTGTTTTATTTTATTAGTTTGGCTTTGTTTGTTATTTTGGGCCTTGGGTCTCTCTGACGAAAAAATACCGCTTTATTATTCATATCTAGTTATTTGTTTATTTTAATAATTCGTCACTTAGACGAATTATTTTTGCTTTTGGTATTTCTTTGTTTGGACCGTGGTCCCTTAATGAATTCTATCAATTGGTGGCTGCATTTTCCTTGGTCATGTACAATAAAGCTACCTTATGCTTTATTGTGTTTTCTTTGGTTCATTTTTTTTTTTTTTGGTCTGGCGGCCTGCTGGAAGCCTTTTGTTCCTTCCCTTTTTATTCATTTATTGCGTCTTACCCCTAGCAGACGTAATAAGGGTTTTTCAAGTTTTGAAATACAGACCCCCAAATGTGAATGATCTCTGAGAAAAGAAAAAAAAAAAATATATATATACAGTGGGTACGGAAAGTATTCAGACCCCCTTAAATTTTTCACTCTTTGTTATATTGCAGCCATTTGCTAAAATCATGTAAGTTCATTTTTTTTCCTCATTAATGTACACACAGCACCCCATATTGACAGAAAAACACAGAATTGTTGACATTTTTGCAGATTTATTAAAAAAGACAACAACAACAGCTACATGTACTGTGTTAAGCTAACTGAGATTTGTTATAGCACTTGCATATCATTGCTCTCTTGTTGATTTTGATTGCTTCCACTGTTCTCCTTTGTAAGTCGCTTTGGATAAAAGCATCTGCTAAATGACTAAATGTAATGTAAATGTAAATTTGCTATATTAAACCATTTTTATATGAGAACTATACTTTAAACACTGCATTTTCATATTAAAAAATATGCAAATAATTATCTGGTGAAAACTGGGCAATAATAGGTTAAAGCCAACATGAAAAAGTGCTATTTTAGTATTGTTTAGTATTATTTATATACTATTATAGTATTTAGTAATATTTATAATCTTTTAGTTTGATATTTTCAGTTTTATGTTTTAGTAATTTCTTACATGCTTTTGTAATTTACTAATTTATTATTTTTTATAAATTTGACTATTTTTAATATTTCTATTTAGCTTTATTTTTGTTTTAGTTTTAGCAACTTCATTTAAATTTACTTATGCCAGTTATTTTCCAAGGCATCCTTTCTAATCTTTCTTAAGTTTTTCTCATTTTAATTTTGAGGCTTTTCATCTAATATTTATATTTTATTTCATCTTTCATTCATTCAACTTTTATTTAACCAGCAAAATAAAAACTCTTTTACAAGAGCTTTATTGTAATTAACGAAAACTAACTTTAGTAGTTTTGGTTTTAATTTTACTTAACAATTGTAACGCTGGCAGGAATATTTATTGGAATTTATATCAAAAAGAAAAACTAACAAAGACAAACTTTATTTTGTCAAATAACATGCTCCAACGAATCATTCACAGTGGGACCAGAAAGATTTTTTTTATGTTGACATAAAAATCCTCTCTTTTCTCACCATCCCCCTGTCATAGAGTTTACACTAGACTTTTATTGTGTAATTTTCAAACGCCCACCTGTTTAGCATTATGGATGGGCTTGCATTGTCCTTTTTTATGATTACTATACATCAAGTCAGTTAATACTAGCATATTTCTGAGTACACATCCCTGCAGACTTGTGAGGTAATCCATGAATAATTCATGTATTTTTTTGTTTTTTTTACAAAACGGCATCGAGTCACATCTCAGTATCTTAAGAATGATGTGTAGCTCCCGGCGCCGATTTATACTGGAGTCGCACCGGTAGTGACGTCATGGCTGTCGCCGGCCAACGAGTTGGTGTTTTTTCAATGTATGCTTCAGACACGGGTCACGACGAGGCGTTCCCCATAGCGACCCCTAGAGGCAATAATAGGTTAAAGCCAACATGAAAAAGTGCTATTTTAGTATTGTTTAGTATTATTTATATACTATTATAGTATTTAGTAATATTTATAATCTTTTAGTTTGATATTTTCAGTTTTATGTTTTAGTAATTTCTTACATGCTTTTGTAATTTACTAATTTATTATTTTTTATAAATTTGACTATTTTTAATATTTCTATTTAGCTTTATTTTTGTTTTAGTTTTAGCAACTTCATTTAAATTTACTTATGCCAGTTATTTTCCAAGGCATCCTTTCTAATCTTTCTTAAGTTTTTCTCATTTTAATTTTGAGGCTTTTCATCTAATATTTATATTTTATTTCATCTTTCATTCATTCAACTTTTATTTAACCAGCAAAATAAAAACTCTTTTACAAGAGCTTTATTGTAATTAACGAAAACTAACTTTAGTAGTTTTGGTTTTAATTTTACTTAACAATTGTAACGCTGGCAGGAATATTTATTGGAATTTATATCAAAAAGAAAAACTAACAAAGACAAACTTTATTTTGTCAAATAACATGCTCCAACGAATCATTCACAGTGGGACCAGAAAGATTTTTTTTATGTTGACATAAAAATCCTCTCTTTTCTCACCATCCCCCTGTCATAGAGTTTACACTAGACTTTTATTGTGTAATTTTCAAACGCCCACCTGTTTAGCATTATGGATGGGCTTGCATTGTCCTTTTTTATGATTACTATACATCAAGTCAGTTAATACTAGCATATTTCTGAGTACACATCCCTGCAGACTTGTTTTTTTTTTATCGTCCTTTTTTACACTTCGCTAATTCAACATAAATAATCTTATAATGAGTCGAGAGAAAGTCATTTTCCATTTCACACTGTAGGTGGAATTGAGAACGGTCTCTAATGCTATTAAAACCAAACCAATAGGCCTGAAACGTTTTAATGAATAAATGATAACAGTATTCTCAGCTGTGCCACGGAATTTCTTTCTATAGATCCAAAGCATCATACACTTCCTTTATAGTGCTGCATTTTGCTCTCATCCCCAGGATTCCCAGAAATCCCTGCATAATCCTTACTGTGGCATATTCCAGGCCAGCCAAAGACATATCAGTAATTTTTCCACCCTCGCCATCCTCTTCGTCCTGGATTGCGCTGACCAGAGGACGTGTGATAGCCTGTAAGCTTCCCTCTGTCGGGATAAGGAGCCAGGGCCGTTTTCCCAGGGCAGCGCTGAGGTAAGAGCGGAAGAGCTTCTCCGGCTGGCCAGCAGAGCCCGGGATAAGCTTGATCCGTGCTAATCCTTCACACACGCCGCTCTTTGCAGATAATGGCGGCACTCTCTCTAGTCCTTATCAATCCGGCACTGCTGCGGCATTACCTGGTGTGCGCTCTGCCTGATGGGAGATTTCTTGCTTAAATTCCAGGCAGCAGTTGCTATGGCGAGAAATGAAAACAGGCTAATTCGTGAGATTATTTTTATTAGGGATGATAATCAGGCGACCCAAAACTAAAGGTCTGGAAGGATTTAAGAAGAAATGGGAATTAATTTCTGGAATATAAAAGGGGTTCTGCCATTTTTGGGGCTTGTTTATCTCAAATAATAATATACCAAGTGCTTTTCGCACTAATGGCATATGCTTTCAGCTTAATGAACCAGTGATGTATCTTAGTTCGGCTAATATTCAAACATAGACCTTCCATTAACATTCGGGATGCACTTAAAGAGGCGCTCTTCTAATGAGAAGCTTTTGGATTTGTGTGATCAGTAAACCTCCTTTGTACCTATTCCCTGATAACCCGACATAAATATTCATGAGCGCATAACTGTCTCTTTTCTTATAGGCTCCTTTGCTGATTGGCTGAATAACCTCACTACAAGGAAATTGTAAGTGAGAAATCTGTCAGGTTAATGCTGTGTGGTGTCTCTTGTAATTTCAGACATATAACAATGACTTAATCAGCATTTATGGAGAGAAGACGCATCTGTGGTGGTTGGGTATATGGGACCTGTATGTTGTTATGGAAAACAGATGCATTTATGGCCACAGGGAGTTTCTGTCTCTCTCTCCCTCTCTCTCTGTTGCGGTGAGATCTTAAGCAGAGAAAAGTGAAACGTGGAGGCGAACGGAGGTGAGCTAATGGATCAAAATTACCCCCGTCTGAAAGTTTTGATGAGCGCTGACGAAATTGCTTTTCACCCCACTTCTCCCCGAACCCTCCACCCCTTCTCAATAGAAGACGCTAATCCATCTGTAACGCAGGCATTGTCATCGCCTTGCAATTTACACCCATTCCTCTCAACAGTGGTTCCTGTGCTTGATGGTGTGATAAATTAATCTTTTTCTGTGCCACTGCGTCAATTCTTTTAAAAGAATACATTAAGGGGCGTTAGAGACTTTTTTTCTTCCAGAGTAAACATTTTTTCTTTCTTTCTCTCTCTCAGTCACCATGACAAATCATATTCTCTAGAGATGAAGAGAAAAGAAAATGAGAGAAGGATGGAGGGATGGAGAGACAAAAAGCCATTCTGGAAAGCCGTCGTGCTAGCCGGATCAGTCTGAGCGCCGCGTTTGACAGAGTGCTCTGTAGAAACCATCACACACACTGCTGATGATAGTTGTGGTTGTTGTTGAAGAATTAAGTATGACCTTCACTCTAATCGTGTTAGACATTGGAAGGAAAGCGTCTAATCATCAATCACTCAGCAGTCAGCAGAGTGGAAAGATCACCCAACTCAAACACAGCGGGGACAAACAACAGCATGCGGGGCTGTGACTATACCGACCCACCTTCAGGTTCACCGCCAGGATTGTCCTTCGCTTATGATCTCAGAGCTTGTGCTGCCATTTTAATGGCCTCCATTTGGCAGGAAAATCTTTCAGCTGCTGGGTTGTAGCCCCCCAAATTAGGTATTTTATTTATTTATTTTCCAGTACTTTTTTAACACAGAATTAGTATTTTTTTCTGTGTATAAACACCTCTGTAGTCTTACTTTGTAATTGCTGCATAGAGATTAAAAAAGTTGTAACTAAACTCAAACTCTCACCAGTTGAGCTACAAGAACTTTACAAATTCATATTTTTGTAGAAACCAGTCAGATTAGGTATAAGACTGTTTGCACATCAAAAATATGGATTTCGGCATCATTTGTACCATGCATAATGTGTTTAGTGTTCTTTAAAGTTATATTTTGGGTCTTTTGCCTTTTATTTTGACAGGACAGTTCAAGGTGATGCTCTGAGAGAGGGGAACAGGATCGAGAAAAGACAACAGTTTTGGGGTCAATAAGGTTTTTTTTATGTTTTTGAAAGAAGTCTCTCATGCTCACCAAGGTTGCATTTATTTGATCAAAATTGCAATAAAATATTTTGAAATATAACAGTTCAAAATAACTATTTTCTATATGAATATATTTTAAAATGTAATTTATTCCTGTGATGCAAAGCTAAATTTACAGCATCATTACTCCAGTCTTCAGTGTCACATGATCCTTCAGAAATCATTCTAATATGCTGATTTGCTGCTCAAAAATCATTTCTTATTATTATCAAAGTTGAAAACATTTGTGCTGCTTAATATTTTTGTGAAAACTTTGATGCATTTCTTGCTCTGGATTCTTTGATAAAGTTCCATCAAAAATATGGATTTCAGCATCATTTGTACCATGCATAATGTGTTTAGTGTTCTTTAAAGTTATATTTTGGGTCTTTTGCCTTTTATTTTGACAGGACAGTTCAAGGTGATGCTCTGAGAGAGGGGAACAGGATCGAGAAAAGACCACAGTTTTGGGGTCAATAAGGTTTTTTTATGTTTTTGAAAGAAGTCTCTCATGCTCACCAAGGTTGCATTTATTTGATCAAAATTGCAATAAAATATTTTGAAATATAACAGTTCAAAATAACTATTTTCTATATGAATATATTTTAAAATGTAATTTATTCCTGTGATGCAAAGCTAAATTTACAGCATCATTACTCCAGTCTTCAGTGTCACATGATCCTTCAGAAATCATTCTAATATGCTGATTTGCTGCTCAAAAATCATTTCTTATTATTATCAAAGTTGAAAACATTTGTGCTGCTTAATATTTTTGTGAAAACTTTGATGCATTTCTTGCTCTGGATTCTTTGATAAAGTTCGAAAGTACAGCATTTATGTGAACGTCTTTTTGTAACATTCTACAATGTTATACTTTATACAATGTCTTTACTGACACTTTTGATCAATTGAATGCATCCTTGCTGAATAAAAAAAAAAGTATGAATTTCTTATCAAACAATTAGTGCACACAAAGCATTGAATTATAAACGTGAAACCATCATAGTTCATTTAGAAGTTGTCAGTTTTCCTACTCAATCTCTGTAATATTATTAATTTTGTTGTATTGTTGGCCTATAATTTGGATTTGTACTAACATTTATTGCTTTTCTATGAAAAACAATTTTGGTACATTTTCGGGTCAGCAATTGATATCCAACGTGAAACTAGTTGAGAACCAATGTGCTGCCTGGTGTCCAGTAAGAATCTGAATCTGAATATCCATCCTGATCCTTATTTTAAATCTCCCCAGAGGAAAAGAGAGAGAGAGAGGCAGGCAGGTGAAGCATGGGGCTGAATGCAGATGTAACGCAAGTTCAGAGGGCCCGTGCTCCCTGTGGACATCCCTCTGCCTGCAAGCAGCCATCACTTACCCAAGCCCACTGTGGTGCCCCACTCATAAAAGACTCACTTTTAAGGGGATAAGAGGCAAATAAATTTTCTTTACAGAGGTTATAAAAGTAAAATGTAGGATTAAGCCTGCCCTGCACAACCAGTGCACAGATACAAACATATACAGTGGGTACGGAAAGTATTCAGACCCCCTTACATTTTTCACTCTTTGTTATATTGCAGCCCCTTTTTCCACAGCATAACTTTCTGTCAGCATATGGTGGACAGCTGGAATGAGGCCTTTAGGATACTCTGCCACGAGACAAGGTCACTTTACTATAAAGAAGCAATACTGTATTTGATCTGTCTGCCCATATGTGTCTGCGGATATGCACTGATCTATTTTTATTCCTGTCTGTGCAATGAGTGTTTTTGTACCGCTGCTTTAACTGCGGCTCGCTCGGATGGATCCTCTTTCTTTCCTTTTTTTCACTCCCTCTCTTTCCCTCTCTATCCCTCAGCTCCCATCTCTATTTAAATACAAATGGAGGGCTCTTAAAAAGAAATTGTCCTCAAAATGCCAGAGTCCCTGTTGTATTTCACACTCAGGGAGCATGTCGCCCCAGCCGCACACGTGTTGAAAGTGTGTGCCGGGAATTATTGGCGCCTGTGCCTCGTTTCCAAGGTTACAGGTTATTATTGGTTTGAGTGGGCTTCACGTGGCATGATGCAGCACGGGCTCTGAGAGGTGTTTATGGCAGCAGAAAAGGATCCAGATTTTAAAAGCAGCATTAGAGGGTTTGGCCCACAGCACATGTTGAGCTGTGAGCTCATGACTTGTAATATTTATTTTAGATACACTGATTTATTTCCCTGTTGTTGAGCCGCACTGATTTGCATTCTTTACAGGTGCCTCCTTCTTACCTTGAACCCAGACTTCTTGTTTAGTTTTGTTGCTTTCCTTTGGAATTTAAGAGACCCTACCAAGGTCCAGTGATTGATTTATTTGACATGTGTTCGGAGGTTGTTTCAGATTATTTTTTATATTAGTAGAGAGCATCCAGATCAGAAGTGTGTTCCTCCTTAGACATTGAAGACCAGTGAATTTAAATGAAAATAAGTTCCACAAGGAGGAAAGAAGAGTGGGCCACATCATGTTCCCCACTCTGATGGAAACGCCAAATTGCAATCTCCTCCTCATCGGAAAGGGATAAAGGTACCAGGTAGACGATAGCAGATCACCAACTTTCATCAGCCTGCATGGTAGGAGACAGAAACAGATCAACAAGGTTCTGAGTCTCAGTTCTATAATGGATACTAAATTCTAAGTCTCTAGCTTTTGGGGCAGCAACAGATACGACCACGTTCTGAGCCTCCAACCTGTGAGAAAAGAGATGCCCTCCGTTCAGAGTCTTCATCCAGCGAGGCAACAACAAATGCAGCACATCCTGAGTCTCCATCCTAGAGAGACAAAGCAGATTGTCCAGGTTCTGAGTCTCTAACCCAGAGAGGCAGAAGACATATAGACATTTGCAACAAGGTTAAGCTCTGGCAAGCAAACCTTCACTTCAAGGTACTTTTGTCTGCATGTTCCAGACTATGGACCTTCTGCACCTACTCCAGGGCCAGGTCTGCGCTCCAGATTTTAGGACCCGTTGGTGCTCCAGGAGATCACCATCCTACAGCGCTTCATGCTCGAGGCTGTTGAAACAGATTCCTGCTTTTTTCCCCACTGCATTGTTACCACATAACCAGGGGAAGAAGTCACCGCCACCAAACTGCACATTCGACCACAGAGAACGCAAATATCACTTATCTAAACCTTTTCTAGAGACCTTTGCTGTTGTATAATATCAGTATATGATTTTCTAATTTACATTAGGTGATATATAGCGGATCAGTTAAGAACAAATAATCTCTCAATTTATTTGATTGATGCGTAATAGGGTTCTTCACCTTATTAGTTTCAGTTTATCTTTTCAGAAGATACCATAACTGTGACATAGCAACACCCAACTGATTCACTTGCATTTTATGCACTTTATTCCTTTTTCATTTATGGTTTTCATTTAGTAGTTGTTGATTGCTCTTGTCTATCTTTTGTTAATAAAATGTATTACACTTGTGTCTTCCTTGTGTTGATAATACAGTGCTCTAAAAGTTAGATATCATTCTTATCTGATGTACTCATAATCACAGCTTAAGTGACACATGATCCAAAAATCATAATGCTAGAGGTGACGTGAGTACCCATCAGTGCACTATTTCGCCCCCTAGGTTGGCGAAAGCAAAATCACTACAATAGAATCCTGAAAACACAGAAATATTACAAAATATTGAAAAAAAAAATTTAATATAAAAAAATTAAACTATTTGCAAAATTTTTTAAATAATACAATTTACTTGAGTAGCAAATCGGCATTGAAAGATTTTTGGAGCACAATATGACACTGAAGAATGGAGTAATAGCTGCTAAAAATTCAACTTTGCTATCGCTGAAAACTTGCATTTTAATTTATTGAAATAGAAATTTTGAATTGTAATAATATTTCACAATATATGTTTTTACTGTTTTTGATGCAGCCTAGGTGAGCAAGGTCTCTTTCAAAAACATTAAATAAAATGTTAGTATATATGTTATGTATTATATATATACAGTGGGGCAAAAAAGTATTTAGTCAGCCACCAATTGTGCAAGTTCTCCCACTTAAAAAGATGAGAGAGGCCTGTAATTTTCATCATAGGTAGTTTGTTCATATTCTTGTATATTTCTTCGTTTATATGTTTCTCCGAGAAAGCCGTGTGATTGAATTGAAACTTTTTTTTTAGGTCTCCTGCTTGTCAGATGTTTCTCCTGAGAAAACATCTCCACTAATATCAACAGTCTCAAGCTGTGCTCAGATTTGGTTCTCCACATGAATTCCATCCATATATACTATGTATGGTTATTTTATGTCAGAAATTGTCTTGTTGTTTGTGTCTTTTTATTATTTCTCTTAGGGATTTTTTTAAAATGAGAAACATCTAAGCAGAGTTCCAGAAAGAAATGAGAATTCTATTCAGTCTCCTGAGCTGTGAAAGAGCAATAAACTTTTCCTCTGGGAAACGAGAGGAAGTTTGATAATGCAGCAAAAGACAACAAGATTCGATAGCAAAGATGAGACAAACAGATCTTAGAGATTTTGTGACCACAGAGCAGGACGCCTGTAGAGAAGGACTGAAGTGTCTGTCTGTGTTTGGCTGGCTTCAGGGGGCAGGTGCACGGCAGGCTCCAATCCTTTCGCTATGCTTTCTCCACCTGTACGTCTTTGTACAATGAGAAAGCGAGGAGGGGGGAGAGGGACCTTGTGAAGACGAAGCCTCCTGCAAAGAAGCAATTAACAGCATAGCCCTGTCAAATTCTCTCACTCTCTCTCTCTCTCTTTCTTCTCAGTCTCCTCTAACAAGGCCACAAAATGACTCACCTCTCACTGGACAGGTGAGATGCCCTGAGAAACAGCACAGAGCATCACACCAGAGTATTTCCACTCTCCAGAACCACAGAGATTCATTCTTCCTCATCTTCAAGACTCTTCTGTGAAAATGAATGCAGTCAGCCAAGGTCAGTAATACCGTAATCTTGTGCAACGCTCAGAATGTGGAATAGAAACCAGGCCGCTTTAATGTAGACGAGAGGAAGTTGAAATCCCCTGTTGGAAGCTTGGATGGTGAAAACCACCCTCATTGCATGTTATGTATGCATATGTGCGATGCAAACACATGAATTATGCATTGCAGAAATGACAGCGATGACAGGACAGAACTCTTTAGTTCTGTTCAGCAGCTGAACTGAAATGGCAGAGGACTACTGTAGAATTCCATGGTAAGATCTTCCTAACATTTTGGGCCCCTTCAAACCCACTTTGAAATACTTAACAGATGCTATTTTGTCTATATCTGTCTGTCTGTCATTCTATCTGTTGGTCTGTCTGTCGTCTATCTATCTACCATTCTGTCCATCTGTCTGTCCATCTCACATGCATATACATCTATTAGAAAAGCACAATATATCGGTACCATAACAGTTGACAGTCGAATTATAGATATTTATTTTTTTAATATGTTGGACAAAATTACTACATATTTTTCATATTTAAATTTGCATTATCATTTTCTGTATTTTTAAGTACTTTTTTTATACTGCAAATTATTATATGATGTCTAACTTTACTAAGCTACTTATTTAGCATTCAAGTACTGATTTTAGTTTTTTAAAACAGCATTTTTATACATTTTTATACTATTTTTACAGTGTGTTGTGTGTGTGTGCATGTATGCACACACATATTATATACACAAACACACATATGCATGTGTGTGTGTGTGTGTGTGTGTGTGTGTGTGTGTGTGTGTGTGTACACAAATCAATCAATCCAATATTACTATTAATGAATGTGACATTCACATGAACGTGGCAAAGGTGTCTGTTAGTGTTTTGCCACTACATTCTGATATTTCTCCTTTTAGGTTCCACTTTTCAGAGCCACTGTATATACAATACATAATATGTCATTAAAAACTACAACACCAGACTGATCCAGAGTAGGTTAAAAATTGGATTAGAAGCTATCAGACTGCATAGAGACCGCCGCAGTCTCTCATGCAGTTTCATAATTCAGAAATTGATCAGCTGTTTTAGTTTTGCATCAATTCACCATCCCAGATTACAAAGGTTTTGAATTGTGTTTGGTCTCATATGGTATAGCACATCACCCATTACCTTGAATATGATATATGTTAATTTGACAGATACCAGATTATGAGCAAATGTAAAGTTAATTTAAGAAATGTGCCAGAACAGTTTTGTTGGCATGTATATTTAATGTTTTTAAGAGAACCAAATATTACAAATATTTTTGCATTATACAAGTGTGTAAACATATTTTTTAAAAAGTGAACCCTATTTTTTGTTATCAATAGCACTTTCAAAAAATACACCTTTAAAAAAAAACATATTTTCTCCCCATTTCACTGTTTGATGCCTTTTTTCGTAATGTCCACCTTGACATCTCTGTCTATTTGACATCTTGAAAAATGGTGTCCAGAATTTATGTCCATGTGCGCCAATGTTGCGTCACGTGAGTGTGCGCTCAGGCCTGAAAGCATGAGACTGATATATTCTAGCTGCCGTATTTCGTTAAGCTGTAGATAAGTGAAAAGTTGAAGTGTGAAGATTTTTGTGTATTTATGTGTGTGTGTTTGTTTGCCGTCGCCGCTGCTCTTCCTCACGAGCTGCCAAAGGGCGGAGGGAGCATGTGTAATTTGGCTACAGGAAGAGCGGCAGAAAACAATTATGTGCACGAGGTGGCCACGGAGATGAGGCAATCGGCGCACGCTGTAATGGAGTGAACAGTTGACACATGGGCTTTATCCCGCTCTGGTATTGTTTGTATGTGGGCAAAATGACTTCACTATATTGTCAGGACCTAAAATGAATTGCCAATTATATCCGATGGCATCCCATTGGAGAGTAGGTAACATTTAAAGTGATGGATAGAGACAGGGAGGATATTTAGTGGATGCCTTTTTTATTCAGAAATGGATGAAATTTCCTCACATTGTGAGTCTGGTGAGCGAGTTAAGCTGAGAATGTGAGAAACAGTGAACAAACAACAAGCAAGAGCGGCAGAAAACAATTATGTGCACGAGGTGGCCACGGAGATGAGGCAATCGGCACACGCTGTAATGGAGAGGACGGTTGACACATGGGCTTTATCCCGCTCTGGTATTGTTTGTATGTGGGCAAAATGACTTCACTATATTGTCAGGACCTAAAATGAATTGCCAATTATATCCGATGGCATCCCATTGGAGAGTAGGTAACATTTAAAGTGATGGATAGAGACAGGGAGGATATTTAGTGGATGCCTTTTTTATTCAGAAATGGATGAAATTTCCTCACATTGTGAGTCTGGTGAGCGAGTTAAGCTGAGAATGTGAGAAACAGTGAACAAACAACAGCTTTAAACAGATATTCATTGAATCATATGGTTGCTGTCAGAGGTAAATCGATTTTTAAGCTGCAATTTTTATTTTTAACTAAGTCGAAATCTGGCACTCCCTGTTGTGTCTTCAAGATGCTTTGCAAGATGGTGTAGATCAGAACCTTTGTTTTTCTTTGAGAAATCACCATTCTCAAATGGCAGTTGTTTGCCTTGTTTTGACATCTTTGTAGCGCAATTTGTGTGTTATTCACCAGGCAATGCAAGTATAAGCTCTAGTATGCTCTTTATAACTTGCACGTATTCTCAGATGGTAGTTGTTGTCTTTTTGGGGGGGATTTGACATCTTTCTTTTTGTAAGGCCACTGTTTTTCAGTGTATTTCTTCTTCACTCAAGAATCCAACTATGACCTCTACCATGCTATTTAGAACTAATGAGTGTGTGCTTATCCAATTAACTAAATTTATATTACAATATTTCTGCACATCAGTTTCATCAGGGATTTTTTTTATAAGAAACCGTGGAAGTGTAGAAGCTGAGAGAAACTAATCCTCCCACCTCTGTTCACCCAGGGTGCAGCTGTGTGAATGAAGCTTGGCTAATAAGCCGGATCAGCCATGTTGCATTCCAACTTAAGTACATCTTCAGATGCCAAGATACTTTTTCACTTTTTCACTTCTCTGAGTGAGTATGGTTACCTGCACGTCTGAATTATGTCAGGTAAATCTTGTCTGAACATACAAATCAGCCCTGTGACATCCATTTCTGCCAGTAGTTTCACTTTAATTTAGACTATGTTGGCGAGTGAGATTCTTATAAAATAAGGTCAAATCTCACAAAACATGTAATTTTTATACTGTAGTACATATACTGCAGTAGTGTACACGTGGTAGTGCATACATAGATGCACTACCATTCAGAAGTCTCGGATTAGTAAGATTTCTTTTTTCTCTCTCTCTTTTTTTTTTTTATAAATGTATACTTCTAATACTCTGCAAGGATGCATTAAATTGATAAAAAAAAGTGACAGTAAAGACATTTGTAATGTTATAAAAGAGTTCTGTTTAAATTCAATTGTTCTTTTGAACTTTCTATTATCAAATAATTCTGAAAAATTTTACATTTACAAAAAAAGCAGTAAAAAGCAAAAAACTGTACAAAATGTTTTCAATGTTGACGATAAAAGGGAATTTTGAGCACCAAATCAGTATATTAGAATAATTTCTGAAGGATCATGTGACACTGAAGATATCTTTGCCATTACAGGAATAAATTGCATTTTATATTAAAGATAGAAAACAGTCATTCTAAATTGTTATAAAATTTCTTATTATTACTGTTTTTATCTGTATTTTTAAATAAATAAATGAAGCCTTGGTAAGCATAAGACACTTATTTAAAAATAAATATATAAAAATCATACCGACTACAAACTTTTGAACAGTAGTGTTTTGAACATATATAATGTTTTTGCATATTTTCTTTTTTGTTTGATTGCATTGTGATTTTCTTTGAGTGCATCTCATTCAGACATGAAACTGAATTCACAGTGCAGTACACATCCATAATTTTACTTATTTTATTTGTAGTCCTGCACTTGAATTTATCCATCAGGATCTAAAAAAGACAAACATTTTTATAGAGCATTTTTGTAGACCAAGGCTGTTGGTTCAATTCCCATGCCACCCACATACTGAAAAAGTATTTATCTTGAATGCACGCTAAGCTATTTTAGATAAAAGAGTAAAAGAGCCAAATAAGTCCAATGACTTTTGTTACGAAAGTAAATGTGGATCAAATTTAAATCATAAAGCTTATTGTTTCTTTTACATATCACTCTACTTGAGTGAATAATTGCTCAATTTTGACTGACAGGACAGACGCATGGAGAATGATGCATTGTATGTCTAACCATCCCACAACCTTCTGGCACGGCCCAGGAAGAGCTGGGAGTAATTAACTGTTAAAGCAGGTAGGCTGAGAGAGCGATGGAAAGAGAAGGGTCAGACAGACACAGGGGCCAGTGTCTATACTGTGCTCTGTGGCATACCAATCCCTCCCAAAACCCCTTCAAACATATCTGATGGACAAGAGATAGAGGGCAGGGCGCAACCCGGCAATGGTGGGGTGCCACCGCTGTCATCTGCCATGGCACAGGTGGCACAGGTGGCATCGAGGATACAGGCAGGTATGTTCATGATTGCGTGCATCACAGGAACAAGAGGGTTGATTGACAGGTCTCATCAGAGACAGCCTAATGACACCCCCAACCACCAATTAAGGCTCATCAAGGTCCCCAATTGAATGTCGCTGATAAATAATGTATGCCCTCAGTAATTCCACATAATCTTGATACTGGAGAGTCAAAGGTGTATGCATTATTAATGGGGCCAAATTGGACTTTAATAACTGCCTCGGTGAATCCTACACGGTGGAGGAATTCACTTATGTTAATATGGCTTTATTATTAATGGGGTGACGGTTTTCTAAAATGTTAACTGACTGAAGCACTCCAGAGGCAATTCCCAAGATTGACGAGTCCACCGTCCGGGAGAACTGGAGCATTCTTATTTATTTATCGGCCTACATGTAGTGTGTCGGCCTAGACCATTAGATCAATAATTTGTTCATCAAATCATTAGCTTGTATCAGAGTGGCACAATTATTCGGGCGGGAAGTTAGTAAAACACATCGTTAATCGCATATTAGCTCAAAATGGATCAGCTTATTCTTAACAAATGCAGATGAGCCAATAAAGGTGGCTCTATATGTATAGTTTGCTTAGAGTGTTAATTGGCTTGACAGTCAGCTGATGGGATCCTTATAGAAGCTTGTTTCCACCATGAGAGTTGTAATTGCAATTGCTTTTTATCTCACAATTAAGACTTATCACAGTATGCTGAGTTTAGATCTCACAATTCTGACATTTTTCTCAATTCTTTTATCTCAGAATTGCAAGAAAAAAGTCAGAATTGTGAAATAAGTCACAATTGCCTATTTTATTCTATGGTGGGGGGAAAAATTGCGAGAATTGCAAGATGTTAACTCAGAATTCTGAGAGAAAAAAAGTCCGATTTATGTGGGGAAAACATCAGAATTCTGCATTTAAATCTCATAATTCAGATTTTTTTTTTCTCGCAATTCTGAAAAAAAAAGTTAGAATTGAGGCAGTCATGGCCTAATGTTTAGAGAGTCTGACTTGTAACCCAAAGGTCGTGGGTTCGAGTTTCCATACCGGCAGGAATTGTCGGTGGGGGAAGTGAATGACCAGCACTCTCTTCCACTTTCAATACCACGACTGAGGTGAGACCCTAAAGCATTGAACCCCCAACTGCTCCCCGGGCGCTGCAGCACATTGCTGCCCACTGCTCCTGGTGTGTGTTTACGGTGTGCGTGTTCACTACTCACTGCTGTGTGTGTGCGTGCATTTGGATGGGTTGAATCCAGAACACAAATCCCGAGTATGGGACACCATAATTGGCTACACGTCACTTTCAT
Source organism: Sinocyclocheilus grahami (assembly GCF_001515645.1). Taxonomy (NCBI): domain Eukaryota; kingdom Metazoa; phylum Chordata; class Actinopteri; order Cypriniformes; family Cyprinidae; genus Sinocyclocheilus; species Sinocyclocheilus grahami. The sequence goes on from NW_015505240.1 coordinate 779,188, forward strand.
ATATATTCAGAATTGCAAGATATAAAGTTAAAAATTGCAAGATGTAAACTTGCAATTGCAAGAAATAAGAAAAGTCAGAATTGCAAAATAAAAAGTTGCGATTACCTTTTTTTATTCTGTGGTGGGAGGAAAAATTGCTTGCTAAACTTGGATATCTGGAAGTCAGAATTGCAAGATATAAATTCAGAATTGCAAAGGGTAAAAAGTCAGAATCTCGCCATTCTGAGATTATATCTTGCTTAAAATTACGAGAATAAAAGCCAGTTGTGAGATAAAAAGTCACTATTACCTTTTTTTCTTTGGCAGAAATGGGTTTCCATAGATCCTAGAGAATACCACTAAGCAATGTTGCTAAATGATCAGCCTTTTATCTGAAAAAATCTCCCAGAGATTAAGACATGGCATTTTTGGTAAAAAAAAAAAAGACTGATATTTGCTGTACACGTGCTTATTTGTTAGACTGAGGATCTTTTCTTTGCATCCATTCCCACTCTCAAGGGACTGTTACGGGTGCATTTTGTAAACATAACTTGCAGGAGAAGTTTCAGTGGGTCTCAAACAGCTTCTTACCTTGTGTAAGCTTGTTGAAACTTCAGATATCATGTCTGTGCATGCGTCCCAGAAAGGAAGGCAAGTGATTGAATTGTTTGTGTGTTTCCCGTGCATTTGCATACATCCACGGCGCATCAGAGGCGCGGTTCTGCTTCGCTTCTCTGAGCTAATCTACCTGGCAGAGGCTCTGAGATGTTTCTGGCATGTACACGGATCACAGCCCACTTGCACAACATCACAAAGAAGCCAAATGAAAATATGTATTTTCAATTTGTGTCTAGAAACCTCTGTGATGATCAAGAGATGCTTGTTTTTGAATTTATTCGGATTTTAGAGGTACAAAGTTCTAAATCAATTAAGCAGGAAAAGTACTGAGTTTCAGTATGAGCATAAAGACATAAAAAACAAGTTTGAGCTTAACTTTTCATTTTTGTGTTTGTGAAAAATAGACATTTGCATATCTGTGTGTGATTGTGTGCTTACATGCATGCATTTTTTATATATCAGGTAATATCAATAATTTCTCAGGTGCATAGAACAAAAAGAAGTATAATCAATCAGGTAGTCGAAATTGTCCACACACTGGAAACATGCAATCAGAACAAATTTGCACTGAAAAAAGCATGGGCTGAAACATCTGCTCTTTGTTCTGTTTTTAAGACACCTTGCACTTTTGTCCCTTTTTCACTTGTGCATATGAAAAATAAAAGAGATATTTTTGATAAACCTTTTTTGGTCTGATTGCATGTTTCCAGTGTGCGGACAATTTCAGCTACCTGGTTGCATTTTTCATATATAAATTATATAAACAGATGCAATAGATTAGCAAATATGTAGCTTTATATTTTTATTTATTTATTTATTTATTCACTGGCAATTTATATAATTATATAAATGTTTTGTTCTTTATTTATTTTACACCTTATTTTATTGGCCTTTGTGTGGCATGATTCTTCCAGTTTTATTCAATCATTTTTCCTCCAAAAGTGGCTTGTGGACTTCCTTTTTATCTGTTTTTTTCCCCTTTCTGATTTTATTTGATGAATTTAGATGGTCTATCCTTATCTGCAAAACTGTAGTTCTCTGAAGACCAGGAGTATGTTGTGACTTCCTGAAAAGCATCAAGTGTTTGTTAGAGTGGAGTATGCTTGATGCCCAACCAATTCAGGAGCAATTAAATCTTCTGAATTTCAGATGTAGCATGCAGGTATCATATTATTTTTAGAAAACAGAAATTATGAACACCACAAACTGATTTCCCCACATCACTGTCACAGTTGAATTCAAATAAATTTCTCATTTGTGATATTTCCTGTTCAGTGTGTTGTAGTGGTGCTGCAGTGTGTCTAACGGATTTCCAGTTGACTGGCGTGTTACGACATGCGTATGTATCAGGTCAGTCTAAGGTAACTGGTTTCCTGGGAAACGTTATTGTTTGTGGGCTTAATTAATGAGAAATATTGGATGGCGACTTTAGCACAGCTGGAGTTGCTCTCTTTCTACCTCGTTAACCTTTTCTTGCTCTCACTCCATCACCTCCATCCCCCACTTCCTCTCTCTTCATTACATGTTCATCTGGCCGTGCGACTCGGCTTCGTGTGTGCAGCTGATACGGCAGATTGACCAAGACAGGTGTTTTCCGTTTCATCTTGGCCTGTGTCTGAGGTTCGGGCAGTTGGAGGAACGGAAAAGTGAAAGGAGGGGGAAGATAGTCGCAGGGCTGGCAGTTCATCGTCTGCATGTGGCAGAAGCCTAACAGACTTCCTGACATCCTATCGATATATTGACAGCCGCTGTCACTCGGGCGGCTTTAGTGATTTGCAGAGCTCTGGCACATGAGGCTGATGGCCTGGCTTCGATTGGTTATGTGTCTTTCCGCGCCGTCTTAAAACCAACAACATTTCGGTCAGGTCGTTTTGATGGCAGTGTGGACACTCGCTTTGCCAATATTTGTGCCAGCGCTCGCTATTAGGTTAAAATGGCCATTTTCATCTCAGAATATCCCCCAGCGTTTCATGTTTTAACTGGCCTAGTGTATCTCTTTTGTCTGTTTGTTCCCTGCGGTAGATTTAGCCATTGATTTCCCAGTAAATCTTGCGCATCGAGGTCTGGATTACTTATGCTTCAAGTTTAGATAAGTCTGAACATCCAGTTCCCTTTCAGTCGGTCACTCTCGACGTCACGTCGGAGGATGCTGCCTACTTATACTCACGCTGTGATCAGCAGCAGCTGGATGCAATAATCGCATGCCAATTTGCATTGGCTCGTTTAGTTTACACTCGAAGTAGATTGGTCCCTCTAAGCGAGATCCCAATTTCGTCGGTCCTCCGACGTGACGTCTCCGTTCCCTCCTTCAGGGAACGAGGGTTACATATGTAACCGAGACGTTCCTTTGTTCTCCATCTTTTTCCAACCGATAGGTATTGCTCCACATAAATTACTACTTAACAAGCCCAGATTGTTTTGTGTCTGTTTTGGCCGCCAGTGAAAGTTTGAGCTGAAATGCTTGTTTCTCTTTTTCTTCTCCTTTTCAATCAGAGAGGACATTGCATTTTTGAAACATCACAGTATTAGTGAGTATTTAAAAACATTAAGAAAAGTAATTTTCTTTAACCTTATATATTATATACACTACCATAAGATTTTTTTTTAATGATTTTGAAAAAAGTCCCTTATGCTCATTATGCAAGGCTGCATTTATTTGATAAAAAAAAATGATTTTTTTTTAATGTAATATATTTTGAATGTACATTTATTCCAGTGATGGCAAAGCTGAATCTTCAGCATCATTACTCCTGACTTCAGTGTCACATGATCTTTCAGAAATCATTCTGATATGCTGCTCAAGAAAAAAAAACATTTATTTAATTATCCAAGGTGAAAACAGTTGTGCTGCTTAATATTTATATGGAAACCATGATACATTGTTTTTTAGGATTCTTTAATGAATATACTGTAAAGTTCAAAAGAGCAGCATTTGAAATGTTTGAATATTTGAAATGGGAATCTTTTGTAACATTATAAATGTCTTTTATTGTCACTTTTGATCAAATTAATGCATCCTTGCTAATTTAAAGTATCTATTACTTAAAAAAAAATCTTGCTGACCCCAAACTTTTGAACAGTGCTGTAGTGTATATATACATGCACAAATAGTTCCTTTTGAATCAAATTTCTCTCTAGATAGGCAGTTCACTACAGTAATTTTTTTGGAACAGAGCCTCTCCCAAACAGAGAAAGTATATCGGTTTTTGTTCTCCATGTTTTCATTCACCCTGCTCTTTGTTCTGAGAGGAAGCGAGAGAAGAAGGCTTTTAGCCAGCGACGTCATGGTCTGAGGAAGCTTATCCCAAGAAAGTCTGTCTGGCTGTAGAGTCAGCCGCGGAGAGCAGACCCTAAATTTCCATTGACATTTACAGAAGGGCTGCTTCCAATTAACCTTCAAGAATCTCTTCACCTCTTCGTGCTGATTACATTTTCCCTAACAAACAGGCTAATTTGTTATTAGCAGGCTGTTGGAGCACTTGCGTTCATTTTCATCAATAGGAAATTGCGATGGGGAGTGATTGCTTGGATTTCTTTCTGTCAGTTGGCATGCATTGTTCGATTTTCCCCTCTGTTCATCTGCTTTTGTTACCAGTAGCACCACTGGGTTCAGTTGATATGGACCGCTGCTGCTGTACACCTAAAATATACTCCCACTCAGACACACTTCCTCTTTCCCCAACTCTCCCAGCCCTGATATTCAGCTCCGGAGGGAGACAATTGTTTTCCACCTGCGATTCCACTCCTCTGAAAACACTCCCGCTCAAACACATACACACGGAACATGCAGATGTTTAGTGTGGCGTACAGGGAGATTGCTCCCATGGGCAGGAAGGCACAGCAGGGATGCTTTCGCACAGTTCTGCCAGGCGAGAGAAAGTAAAACAGAGAGGGAAAGTTAAAAAAAAGCAGGGGGGAGGGGAGTGTATACTCAGCCTGCCTTGTGCTGGCCTGATAACGCTCCCCTTCTCTCCTCGCCGCAGGCCTGTGGAGGAGGGCACAGAGGCCCCTGCCTTCAGCCAACCCACCCAGGAATCTTATCTTTCCTGCAGCCTGTGCTGCTGCCTGAAACCCCATCAGACCCTGAGACTTGGTCACTCAGCACACACATATATACAGGTGTGCAGATGGCCGCGTGTGCTGCAGATGCATACCAAATCGCTTGGTCAGAAAGACAAAAACAAGACTCTTAACACGTTCAGCAGCCAACAGTATACAGAACTAATATTCCAAGGTTTTGTGCCATTCAGATTTGAATTATGAATACCATTTAATTTTCTGTTTAGTTTCAAGGTGCAGAATTACAACTAGAATTAATAATAAAATGAATGAATTCAAATAAATAAATCATATAACATATAAAATGTATATGTGTATATATATATATATATATTTAACTAGAAACTTTTTTTTTTTTAAAGCAAGCTTTGCTTTGACAAAACCTTGTTTGAAAGTTTGTGAAATATCTGGATAGACAGAACAACAGATAGTTAGATTAAAGGACAGAAAGATAGACAGATAGAGATGCATATAAATTATAACTTATAACTTCATATAACTTATATTCATAACTTATAAGTTAATTAGAAATGTCAAACTTTCAAATGGCTTTTTAAGACAAACTGAGTATTGTATATAGTATATTATATAATATTTAAAACTAGATGATAGATAGATAGATAGATAGATAGATAGATAGATAGATAGATAGATAGATAGATAGATAGATAGATATAGATAGAACAATATAGATAGAAAGAATGACAGGTACAGTAGATAAAACAATATAGATAGAACGACAGATATATAGAACGATATAGAGAATGGCAGATAGAATGGTAGATAGATGGAGACAATGACAGATAGAGAGAACGATAGATCATCTTTGAGATGCCATCTATAGAATTTTATATATGTTTCATCATTTTTAATTATTTATAAATAAATTTTTGTGGATCAAGTTGGAACACTTCATTTCCCAGAATGCATTGCATGTGTAGATTTTATTTTTTAACTGCATTTCAGTAAATTCCTCTTCCTGTCATTCCAATTCAGATTCCATTTAAACTTCCTGTAGGGTATGGCCAATTCAGTTCGAATTCATAAACTGAAATTTAGCCAACTCTTCAAATCTGAATTTTGCACAACCGTTTTATAATCATAGTAGACTGCAAACTAAGTAACCCTAGGGGTTGACATCTTTGCATGTGTGTGACAGCCGTGAGTTTATCAGTGGCGCTTTTTCTCCTGATGGTTCAGTGGGGCATCTGTCATGCTGTGAGCCAGGTGACTCCTGCCTGCTTCCCTACTCTCTGGAAATGCGTATTGACATCTCGCTTTGCTTATAAACTGTGTCTTGACAAGGCAAGGGAATCCGAGCCATAGGGAACAGAATGCAGCTGTGTGGTTTTAGGAAACTGGGTTTTTGGAATTTGGAAGCCTAGTCATACAAAGCCTTCTTTTTAATCATTCCTGTCTTGTACTCATGATGATTCTAATAGATTACAAGGAAAAAATAAGATGGACCTTCAGAAACAGCAGGTTGTCAATGGCTAAGTGCTTGTTGTTTTTGTTTGAGTCTCTTAGGCCTATTTAAATTGCTTATTCTGCTTAAAGGCTAAAGAGCTACTGTAGCTCAATTGATTGCAAGCAGTGCCAAGGTTATGCTATATATTAACATAAAGCATGTATACTAATAAAATGTATGCCTAGAAAAGTGTCTGTCAAATACAAAATAAGAGACATAAGGATGGTAGAGATTCACATATTGGAATGAGATGCTGTGAGCCACATTGACTCTAGCCTTGTTTACACCTGTATTAGTATCTGTCTCAGGTGATTCGTTCATGATTGCTCAATCAAAACCAATTGCTGTTTACGCCTGGTATTAACATGCATCTCTAGTGTCCACTTGTGATTGGATTCCATTAAGGGGGATTTCTAATTTCATGATAAATCAGTTGATGTGTCATTGTGTTAGCTGCAGTTTTGTATCAAGCTTTGTGAAAATGTGCATTTATATATGACCTGCTTCAACATTTTTAGTCACTCTGAACCTGAAACATATTTGAGTTCTGTGCACTGAAGTTAAAAGGAAAGTTTTTGATTCTAATGATAATTGCGATGTTTCTATGGACACCAAACCATGGAGGTATAGCTGCTTAAACACTAGCTGAGACTTTTCTTTTTAGTGCATAAAACTCTAAATGTGAGTAAGTGAGATATATATTGGAAATTGTCCAGTTTTTTTGTTTGGATAGTCTAGATAGACTATATATTCACATAGGTGTTAACATCCATCTCCAGTAGCCAAGTAACCATCGACAGTAACCAAGTCGTGGCCTAATGGTTAGAGCGTCGGACTCGTAACCCAAAGGTTCACAGTGTGTGTGTGTTCACTGCTGTGTGTGTGTGCGGATAAATGCAGCGCATTAATTCCTAGTATGGGTCACCATACTTGGCCACATGTCACTTTCACTAGTTTTGGCAAAAAGATTGCGTGTTAGGTAGATAGTCCTTTAGATATTTTAGATGCATCAGGATTCTTCCAAAACTGGATTGGATCACGAGGCACTTTGGACCGTGCATAGCACTGTTTACTTCTGATTGGATTACTGGAGATGGATGTTGACACCTATGTGAATATATATTAAAATGTCATAAATTCCTGAAGGTAAAGCTGAATTTTCAGCAGCCATCACTCCAGTTTTCAGTGTCACATGATCCTTCAGAAATAATTCTGATATGCTGATCTGGTGCTCAAGAAACATTTCTTATTATTATTGTCAGTGTTGAAAACAGTTGTGCTGCTTATTATTTTAGTGGAATCCGATGCATTTTTTTTTTTGTAACTTTAGAAAAATCTTTACTATCACTTTTGATCAAGTTTATGCATATTTGCTGAGTAAAACAATGAATTTCTTAAAAAAAATGGACCCCAAACTTTTGAGTGGATTTCAGATTCAAAATGTCAGATTCAATCAGATTTACAGCCTTATTTAGTCTATTAATTTGAATCAAGCTCAAATGAGTCATGTTTTACTTTATATGATGGTGTTTTATTCCAGCTGAGCTTCAGTTTACCAACAAATTATTATGCTGCATGTGACTAAACCTTGACTGGCTACAATACTGGTTAAACCTGTAATGACTGCACTGAGTTTCTCCTGCAAAAGTCATTTTTAGGGGTCATACGAAGTAGAAACTGCTGCATTTGTAATTCTTTTAAAGCTTATGTCTTATACTATTTCGTTAAATGAGGTGGACCGTGTCATAAAATAAAATTCTATTGATTGCAGTGAATCACACTGGATGTGTGAAACACTAGAGAAGTGTTTGCCGCACTGAGCCTGCAGTTTGGTATCTCTCTGGAGATGAAGCCATGTGGGTCTCTGTGTTTCTCTAGTGTTTATGTGGTGGTCCTGCAGCATCGAATCCCCCCCCCCCCCCCCCCGGGATCCCAGGGGCCTGTCCCCAAACTTTATCTCTAATTAATATTGCCCCTCAACAACAACTTACAAAACACGGTCAGGCTATTACCACTACTGCAGTGGTTATTATGAGTGAAAAATATCAAGTTCAACAGCAGTCGGAGTGCTTTCAAAGCATCCTGTGAGTTAAGACATCAAGGCAACACTAAACGGGGTCAATGTTCTGGGAGACTGGACACTTGACCTGCTTTTATATGCTAATTAGGTACATGTACATTCACGTACAAGTCCCATATGGCACAGGAGGAGATCTGATAGAATAAGAGCAACTGAGTCACCACCGCAGGCACTTTCAGACACCTGTGTGTGTGTGAGCGAGCCTCTGGCCCCATGAGACTGTGCTCGTCAAGGGGCTGTAGTTGGCAATCCGTGTTATTTTGATGTGTGTGTGTGTGTGTGTGTGTGTGTATATGTGCAAATGTGGTCGACATATGGAAGTCATGAGGAGGAGGGAGTACAACTGGAGATGGACCTGAACAGCTGTGTACACATTACATACATCTGTTTTAGAGAGAAAACTCAGTGTGATCTAAACGGTGTGTGTGTGTGTGAACTCTTATGTAAGGAGGAAGTGCAACTTCTCTTGCTTTCCATCAAGTTTCCAAGGAAATAACCTACTGATGTATCTCATGGCAAAGCATTTCTTCATGTGTTGCATTTTACTGGATTTCTGCTAATTAAGATGTTTGAGAAGCCAATTACAGTAAATATCATCTTCCTATGCCTCCCTAATTACAGATAGAGGAGGTGGAAGGATTTGAAAAAGAATAACAGTCCTTTATAAAATATTTGTCCTTTCATCTTAAGGGTTTGTTTGCAGACCTTATTTGCATACTCTAGCAGTCGCCAAATGAAAAACAGGAATCTAAATGTGGGTTTTTAATTATATTTTAAACTCAGTTATTACTAGAGCAGCAATTAGGCCTCACAAAATATTACGAACATTTTTTATAATCGCTTTGTTAATAAACTTTGTCAAAGGTTTTATTCGGCATTTATCTGAAATGAATTTGAATCTGCACTCATAAAAAAAGTAATGTTTTTATTAGCATTGATGGTTCCATGAAGAACCTTTAACATCCATGGAACCTTTCCATTAGTTCTCTTAAAAATAAAGGTTCCAAAAGGTGGCTTTTATAGCAATTCAGTAGAAGAACCATTTTTGGTTACCTCTTTCAGTGAACACTCAGTTCTTAAAAGAACCATTTTATCTTAGTATGAATAATCTAAAGAACATTTTTTCCACTATAAATAACCTTTTCTCAATAGCAAAGGAGGTTCATTGGATGTTAAAGGTTCCTCATGGAACCATCAATGCCAATAAAGACCTTTTTTTTTTTTTAGAATGTAGTGGGGAAAGTTATCTTTAGATTATCAAAAAGTTCTTCACACTAAGGAAAAAAGGGTTATTTTATATGAACTGTTCACTGAAAGGTTCTTTGAGGAACCACAATGGTTCTTTAATGTGAAAGACCCCCTTTTGGAACCTTTATTTTTAAATGTGTACTATGTCTAAATATTTTTGTCCATAGAAATACCTATACAAATTTTAAAGCTTAAAAGCGATGGTTCACCCAAAAATAAAAATTGTATTCACTCACCTTCATGTCATGTCCTGTCAGTCCCATTTGATGATGTCTAAGCTGTTGTGACATGTTTTAAATATTTAAAAATATATCTTATATATTTAATATATCTATATAAAATATTTTGTGTGTTTGTTTGTGTGTGTGTTTTGTAAGGAAATAGTCATACAGGTTTTCAAACAACATGAAGGTGAGTAAATAATTTAATTTTTTTATGTAAACTAACCTCTAATTTGTTATTCTAGTCTGTACATACTGTAATATAAGAATAAAAACAACACCATCTCTGATAAAGAATAATTAACATGAGTCCTTAACAAAGAGTGGCATAACCTTATACCCATAATTCAACTGACTGCAAGATTGCACCGTTTTAGCTTATGTCTGCTGCTTAATTTGGAGGAAAGATACTAATGAGGGTGTTTTCAAGAAAACAGTGAGCAATCTCTACATCCTCTGAAAGTCATGAAATGATTAATTTGCCTCCCTCCCTCTCTGCCCCTCTCTCTTCATCTCTCTCCTTCTCTCATTCTGTATTCTGCCGGTGCGTTGCACTTATTGTATGATAATACTGAAGGTAGATTGTTGTGCTATCTTGTCTACAGTCCATATATAAATGTTAATGTCATCTGTGCATGACTCAGGCACACACACATACACAGTGCAGAGCACATTTCACGTTTGTTGCAAAAGATGATGCAAGAGCGCTGTTAAATTCAGTCACTGAGCATTTCCATGGATATAGTGAGCACATTATAATCAGTTCTCCTTTAGTTTAGCTACTTATGTTCACCCACAAATGAAAATATAGTGATTATTTACTCATCCTCATGTTTTTTCAAAGATATATGACTTTAATTTTTCTGCCGAACACAAAAGATGATATTTCACTGTTCGACTGCTGTTTTTGTTTTTTCCTTCATAAAATGAAAGCATGGAAGACCATGAACAGCTACAGTATGGTAACCTTTTTCTTTCATTATACATTATGAAATATTTATGCTATTAATGATGTTAAAGGGGTCATGTGATGCTGCTAAAAATAACATTATTTTGTGTATTTGGTGTAATGAAGTGTGTTTATGCGGTTTAAAGTTAAAAAAAACACATTATTTTCCACATACTGTACATTATTGTTTCTCCTCTATGCCCCGCCTTTTTGAAACGCGTCAATTTTTACAAAACTCATCGGTCTGAAAAAGCGAGGTGTGCTGTGATTGGCCAGCTATCCAGTGCGTTGTGATTGGCCGAATACCTCAAGCGTGTGATGGAAATGTTATGCCCCTTACCATACTGTGATGCCCTGTCCGGCCAGAGCGACGAGACAAAAACATTAAAACCCATTACAAACGAGGCATTTGTTGCATCCAGTGGGGACATAATTACTGATTATAATGACTTATACTATATTTTTACGCATTGCGTTGCATTGCATTGCATCGCATCATGCCGCATAAACATAAAACCCTGTCTGCATTTGTGATCAGAGAAATGACAAACAACAAGTGCTATTCCACACTGCCCAAAACTTGTGTTTGAATCATCAGTGGCAAATGATAAAACAAAACGTATTTACGTGAGTCAGAACTGCCGGCATTTTAGTCTAACGTTACTCTCCCAGGATCAGTAAACAGTCCTCCATAAAATGTGCCGGCGATCCACAGCACTAAGTTGATGTATTCCCTCAGCGACCAGCACAGATCAGCTCTAGGCATGACGAAGCGGATATCGTCCTCTTTTGGAAGGCCAAACAAAGTAGTTTCGCTTTCACAACGAAAAACACAGCGGCCTAGCGTGAGCGAAAGCCCCGGTTTAGCGTGAGCTGAAGCCGGGCAAGAGTGAGCTGAGGTGGCGGGGTCGAGGACAGTGGTCCCGGCGAAGGAGCGGTGAAAACGGTGAAAGCCGATCCGGCGATCCACAGCACTAAGTTAATGTATTCCCTCAGCGACCAGCACGGATCAGCTCCAGGCATGACGAAGCGGATATCGTCTTCTTTTGGAAGACCAAACAAAGTAGTTTCGCTTTCACAACGAAGCACACAGCATCTTCAGTACATGGCGGCAGCGGCAACAATACTACAGCGAGAATAAAAGTTACACCTTCTTTCTTTGCGTGAACATTTGGGCGGCGTTATGCAAACCTTCCCACATAGTGAGGTAGACATGTGGGGGCGTGTTCGAATGAGCCATTTTAGGTAGGCGTGGCTGACTCTTAACTTTTATAAAGAATATCTCTTTGGATTTGAGACTTTAGTCTTTGCAAATTTACAGATCTTCTTAATGCACCAAGAGCTTGTAACACTCCAAAGAGAAAGGAAAAATTTAAATCGCATCATATGACCCCTTTAATAATAATGATGATGGTAATACTAATAATATAAAATATATTTAAATTAATACTACATATATGTTTTATATATATAATGTTTAATATCTAATTAATGTATAATATTAATTAGCATACATTTATATATATTTATATACATTTCTATATTTTGTTGGATTATGGTACATTGTCATTATTTTTTTTAATAAACATATTTAAACACACTTTGTTTGGTTTGGACTCTGTCTTTGTTTGGTTTGGACTCTGTCGTCTTAAGTCACCGCAAGTAGTTCAAAGAGTGGCCCTACTAACTTTCACTTCTGTTAGAGGATCTTCTGACTTTTTGATGTATGCAAAGAAGATAGTAGATGTTTATAAAATGATAATAAATGTTCAAAGAGGCAAACACTTCTTGCTTCTGATGCTAAATGTATAGTTTTTAATATATACAGTACTATATAAAAAAAAAAGATATATACACGTATTTATATATATATATATATATATATATTATATAAAATATATATTTTATTATTTTCTCCAGTCATGATATTTTCTGTGTGCATATTCCGAAAACTTCACTAACATTCATTCAGAAAATGTAAAAACGTAAATAGTTGCAAGTGAGTTAAACCGCTCTGTATCTATCCATAAAAAAACATTGTTGCAACTTTCTCATTTTCCACGGATGAGATTGCGCTTTTAGCTTCACCATTAGCATCTAAATGTGTGCGTGTGTGTTTGGGGAAATGGGTTTCCTTTTTCCTCATTACACATACTCCTATTGTTGCTTCTGCAGAATAATGTATTCCAGGGGATGATGAAAGTCATTGTAGCATTAACGATTTTTTTTTTGTGGCTTTTAGGTCAAGACCATCTTTTGCCTGAAGCAGAAGAAATGGCTATGATTAGTATACAGCTCGCTGCTAGGTTTCTCTTCAGTACTGGATTCCACACCAAGAAAATTGTCCGTGGCCCTGCTAGTGATTGGTAAGCATGTGATTTCTGAGTTTCAGGCATATGCTTGCCTGTGTTCTTCAACTGTTAGTTGATCCTCGTTTCTTTTATTTCAGGTATGATGCTCTGTGCATCTTGCTACGGCACAGTAAGAATGTGCGCTACTGGTTTGCACACAACGTCCTCTTTGCATATCCGAACCGCTTCTCCGAGTACCTGCTTGAGTGTCCCAGTGCCGAGGTTCGAGGAGCCTTCTCCAAACTCATTGTATTTATTGCACATTTCTCCCTGCAAGATGGACCCTGCCCTTCACCCATTGCTTCACCTGGACCTTCAAGTCAGGTACGTCTCGTCAATCTAGGCTTCCCTCATTGACGGGAAATCAGGGAATGTCTAAAATTTGGAACTCACTGCACAAGGTTCTTATACGTTTTACATTATTTGTCCTTTTGTCTCAGAGCTGTGATAATTTGAGTTTAAGTGAGCACTTGTTCCGTGCTGTACTTAATCTGCTGAGAAGGGAAGTGTCTGAGCACGGCCGTCACCTGCAGCAGTACTTCAACCTTTTTGTCATGTATGCCAACCTTGGTAAGGACCACTCGCCACCCTTAAGGCCTCCATTCATATGGGCTTGCATGCTATAGTGCTGTCCTGTCTCACTCCATTTCTTTCTCTCAGGCTTGGCAGAGAAGACGCAGCTGTTGAAGCTCGGGGTACCAGCTACCTTCATGCTTGTGGCTCTGGATGAGGGGTCCGGCCCTCCCATTAAGTACCAGTATGCTGAGCTCGGAAAGCTCTATACTGTCGTCTCGCAGCTGGTTCGCTGCTGTGATGTGACATCACGTATGCAGTCCTCAATCAATGGTGAGAATTTTATACATTGCTGCAAAATGTGTGCATTCTGATAACAAAATGGTCTGTAGGCTTTCACATGTAGTTTTGGTCCCCATTGCCCAATGAAGATGCTCATCCTTGCTCAGGACTTACTGACTGACACAAAGCCATCTCCAGGCGTGAGTGCCAGGTTGGCATTGCTTGGAGCTGAGGGCATTTACAGAGAAACAAGCAGAAAAGCACTTTTTATTTATTTATTTTTGTCAAGCCAATACAACCTTCAAATACGTAGTGTTTCAACATCATCCATTATGCTTTAGAAGCTTGATCTATTGACACCAATTATTTGCATGCAAAAAGAAAATTTTCCTCCCCTTCTTCCCAGACCACCAGCCAGGGTATGAGCTGATATTTCCACATGTTGACATTTTTAGGAA
>NW_015505240.1:793639-821387 GCF_001515645.1 Sinocyclocheilus grahami
ATATATATATATATATATATATTTTTTTTTTTTTTTTATATATATATAGTACTGTATATATTAAAAACTATACATTTAGCATCAGAAGCAAGAAGTGTTTGCCTCTTTGAACATTTCTTATCATTTTATAAACATCTACTATCTTCTTTGCATACATCAAAAAGTCAGAAGATCCTCTAACAGAAGTGAAAGTTAGTAGGGCCACTCTTTGAACTACTTGCGGTGACTTAAGACGACAGAGTCCAAACCAGTTGCAACTATTTCTTTAAAATGAGTCTTGTGGCACTCTCTCTATGTGCGTGTATCAGGGGCGGGCAGCACTTCGCTGCCGTCTCCTGGGCGGCTGGCATTCGATGCAAGATATCTCATCATTCCCCATTCTCATGCTAATGAAGCTAAAGATCATGGCTGTGACGGATGGATGGGTGGAGTGAGAGGAGGGGCTTTGGGAGCACGCTGTTCGCTGTCACTTGCTATCCTGACACACACACACACACACATAAAGGCTCATCATCAAGAGCACCATAACTGGGGGGGCCAATGAACTCAACTGAACTTAGTCGAACATTCAGGGTTACACTGTCACAAATGAGTTAGCTGTAGTTGGCTGATTGGTTGGTTAAAATGGTTTGGTGTAGTCTTGTGGTCCAGAAAAGATAAAAGAGGACTGCTGATTTCGCTGGACTTGTTTTTTAATACTTTGTTGTTCTTAATTTGAGTTGTCCATGGGCAACTGTGTTATCTCATCCAGTTTGTAACCTTTCAAAGCAGTACTATTGCCATGTGTGGACAAATGGGATTGTGTATATCAAAACTAGTTATGTTACACACTTTAACTGTTATGTATTGCATTAAAAATATGGTCATATTCTTCCCCATACACTTTTCTCCCACAAATTAATTATTTTATTCAGTAAAGATGCATTAAATTGATCAAATGTGACTTTTAAATTGTGAATGCGACTTTTGCATTTTTACAAAAATAATTAAAAATGCTGTTCTTTTGACATTTTTATTCATCAAAGAACCCTGAAAAAAAAATGCATTAATTTCCACAAAACATTTAACCAGCACAACTGTTTTCATCATTGATAATAATAAGAAATGGAATGTCAATTAGAATATTAATGAATGAATTAGAATAATTTCTGAAGGATCATGTGAGTAATGACTGCTGAAAGTTCAGCTTTGAATTTTTTTTTAATTTTAAAATATATTAACTAAAAAACCAATTGTTTTAAATTGTAATAATATTTCACAGTGTTACTGTTTTTGTTGTATTTTTGATCAAATAAATGCAGCCTTGGTGAGAACTGGAAACTTATTTTTAAAAACATAAAAAAAAATTCTTACTTTTACTACCAAAATTTTAAATGCAGGCATTTTTCTTGATATAATGTTTATAATTATTAAAGCGTTTAATGATTTTGTATATTTTATTTAAAATTGTAATTTGACCCTAAATTTGAAAAATATTTGATCGTAAAGCTTGTCTGATATTTCATTTCTGTACCAAGTCATCAGCATCAGTGAGGCCAAACAACTCTGCATATCTTCACCAGACAGGAAGTATACAGATCCTACTATGACAAAGACTTATCAAAGAATATTAATTAGCATATGTGTTTGGGCAACCCACAAAGTTTATGTCAGCATGACCTCCTAATTAATATTCATGAGAGAAGCCATCATGTCATAAATAGTTCATCATGCCCACCATTTTAAAACATGCTTTTTTTTTGGCGCCACAGCACACTGATGTTAAGTAATGCTTTGTCTTCTGTCTGTGCAGTTTACAGGCTCTCTATAATGGAAATATGGATTTGTGTCCCTCCACGACTCATCCAGGTATGCTTGCTTGACGTCTGGCTCTTTCTAACAATGCTTTTAAGAAGCAAAGCCAAGTCTAATGGGTCGGGCAGGGTGCCAGAGAGAAGGTTGTGTCAGGGTCAGTGGATGTTAACCTCCTAAAGAGCACCCTGGGGCCTGTTCTAAATATACAGCATGTGAGCGCGGCATCTCAGCCCCGTCATTAGATAATGGCGTTGCAGTTACTCCACGTTCTCCCTGGAGCGGAGCGAGATTAGAGCGTGCCAATACCGAGGACGTGGCCCATGTCAGATGTCAGAGACGATGGGTTGGATGTCCGCAGACACTAACATTTGCTCTTGTAATCCAGTAGAGGTCTTTGTAGTGCTGCTTAAGTGCTTTACGTGTAGGTGTGGGAAGCCTGGTGAGGTCGGACATCTAATTGACCTCATTTCCTCTGGTTTGTGCCACATTAACTTGGCAAGAGTCATTGCACATTGTAGTGTCGCCTGAAAAGACTTGCACACACTTGACATGCTTTCACTGGAGACAATGAATTTGTCCAACCACAGTATTTTACAAGACTATGTAAAGAATCTAGTTTCTGAATGCACATTTAATAGCTCAAAATCACTTAAAGATATTTATTCTATTTTACTGGAATAATAGTATAAAGGTGTTTCAGATGATGCAGACAGCCTGCTGACTAGTTGCTGTAAAATTTAAATATAAGCTCAGTGTGGGTTACATTAATAACGTATCACAAACTGTTATTCTTACGCTGCAATTAAATGTTAGTATACTGTTGTGATACGTTAATTCTTGTGTAATTCAGCCACATGTTAATTCTTGTGTAATTCAGTTTCACAATGTGGTTTTTATTTTAAGTATGCTGGGTTTCTTCAGTAGTCTTTGAAATGACGTGGATCTTTTGTCCGTGATCATTTTTGTGGTGGCTCTCAATCAGGCAAATTTGGATAGACGTATAATAAACCAGAACTGGGATATGTGGAAACCTGAAACCTTTCCTTAGAATTTCACATTGACATGCTTATTATCCCATCAAAATAGAATAAATATCCTTGATCTTATACAGGATATCCAGAGGCTATTAAAAGTATTAAACTATATTTGTCAAGGTGTTAGGATTTTGTTGTTGTTGCTTTCCCCTAGTGGCAAAATTAATTGAAATGAAAATATATTTAAAAAATGTTTTATATATTTATTCCATGGTCTGTCTGAATACTCGATTCTGATTGGCTGGCAGGTATGCATTAAAACAGTTTAATGCACAGGTAGTTCCAAGTCAGTTTAATCACCGTTCTATATTAATGTGCAGCTTTAATTGATGCGCACACACACCACTCGCACATAAACACAGTGAGAGGGAGAGAGGTCGGAGATTGTAGATCGCACTGCGCACACACAGAAACTTATTGTCGGTGCTGCCCTGCGACTTTTATTAATAAAATAGCATAGATGTTAGATCGCTACATTATCTTCCTCAGCAATGAGGTAAAATATATATACTTACATATATATTACTATTATTGAACTGTCAAATAAAATACACTAACATTCAAAAGGGTCTGTAATTTATTTATTTTAATTTGTTTTAAGAAGTCTTATATGCTCACCAAGGCTGTATTTATTTGATCAAAAATACAATAAAACAGTAATATTGTGATATAGCATTACAATTTAAAAGAACTGTTTTTATTATTGTTATTATTTTAATATATTTTAAAATGTAGTTTATTCCTGTGGTGGCAAAGCTGAATTTATAATATTTTTTAATTGTAATATACTGCTCAAGAAACATTTATCACAGTTGAACATGATTATTCTTCCTAATATTTTTTGGAGAAACTATATACTTAAGACTTTTTTGGGATTCTTTGAATACAATATTTATTTAAAATAAAAAAATGTTTATAACGTTATATAAAAGTCTTTACTGTAATTTATGATCAATTTAACGAACATTTTTAAAAAGTATTATTGACCACTGACCACAAACTTTTTAACTTTTAGAAATATTAAATATGTTAAATGTGCCCAACAGAGTATGAATTTGTATCTTTCAGTAAAATAAAAATTCATACTGTGTTGGGCACAGTATTTACGTGTTCATGCAGTGGAATCATGTTTTAATTTAACGCATTTGCATGAACACAGTTGATTTTGTAGCTTAGATTGTCTTATAAAATAAAAAAGGTCTTGAAAAAGGTATAAAAATAGGAAGTACTAATAGCTGCAGATACAATTTTAGTGTTTTTGTACCCGTTAAATGCCTAGAAAGCTGGCTAGAGCTATAGTAGAAGTGTACTAAGCATACTATGACTGAAATACTAGTGTGATCTGTTTTTTGGTGGGGCCTATAACATAGCTGACACTTATCTGCACTTAATCGACGCCTGTATGGATTATATTGTCCCATCTCTATCCTAAAATCCCTTTTAACCAGGTACTCTGTTGGATACTTTACACAAAATGAATGTATATGGTTCTTACAAAGGGTCCCCAAAGGGCTCCAAGTAATTTAGCTCAGCGGCAGTATTTTAAAAATTCCCCCTGGGTCTTTTTAAAGGATACAACAGTTAAAAAATACAACAGGTTGTTTATGCTTTCTTGTAGTGGCTGACAGGCTGGCTATTTCCACAGAAATACCTCATAAAGCATGTCGGCGCCTTTTCCATTGTCACCTTTCTCTCCCTTTGGAGTGGTTGCTGCCCAGAAACAGCACCTGAAACACAAACACATGATAGCAAGTTTATGGTGTCTTCGGAGTATTTGAGACTGACTGATTGTCCAATCATTTCATGTAATTGCTTGCACCTGGTTTAGCAGAAGGAAAATTGGTCCTGAGTGACTTTGCTCTCTCCATAGGCACAGTTTTTCACTTCGAAGGAGCCACTGTTGTCACTCATTGCAATGGTGTAGTCATTTCATCTTGCTTTCTCTTTCTCCCCCCCCCAATTGGAATGGTCTTTGGCAGCACTGCACCATGTGTTATATTTCCAGCAGCCATGCTGAGCCCCAGGCCCTCCGCTCGCTTCCATCGCTGTAGGGCAGTGGCAGGTGGCTTCGCCCACCTCTCTAACACCTTCCCAGGGGAGCAATCAGGGGCTCTGCAGGGCCAGACACCCAGACACCACAGTCACTGTAAAGAACGAAGTGGAGCTGATATGACAGCGAGGTGACACGTCTGCCTGTGGCACAGGTGCTGTGGGACAGCCGAGGGGTCAGAGGTCACAGGATTCCAAACCACTGATTAAAGAGAAGGGACTGACATGAGGAGAAGTTAGAAGCCACATACAGGTGAGAACCCCTCTCTCTTGGTCTAATCCTGGTGGGAATAATGTAACAAGGAATTCATGTGTTATGGAATTCATAGGTATGCCTCATGAGAAGCATTTATGTGCACTGATAAGAAAGAAAAAAGTGTTTTTAGTACAAAACAAAAGGCAATCAAATCCTCATTCATTTTCTTAAAGGATTGTACAACCAAAAATTAAATCCTTATAACCAAAAACTTATCCTTATAATTGGTGATTTATGTCATATCTAACTACTTATATTTATAAAATAATTAATGTTTGTTGATTTATGTATGTATGTATTTATTTATAGTTATATTTATCTATAAATGTGTATATACACAACCATTCAAAAGTTTGGGTTCGGTACTAATTTTAATGTTAATTTTTGTTAACTAATTTTACTGTTAATTTTTGTTAACATTGTTATTATTATTATTATTGTTAATATTAATAATAATATCAGTATTATTATTAATGTTAATTTTTGTAAGTCTTTTATGACCACCAAGTAACATTGAAACATTACTGTCACATGACTGTGTGTGTGTGTGTGTGTGTGTGTGTGTGTGTGTGTGTGTGTGTGTGCTGAATGAAAGTTTTTAGTTTCTTTTAAATAAAAAATCTTACTCTAAACTTTTGAACAGTAGTGGATATGTATATTTTTATATATGAAAAATGTATATATAAACTATAATATAAAATATTATATTATAATGGAAGAATAAAAGCACACAAAGACAAAGGGTAAGTGAATGATAACAGATTTGTTTGTTTTTATTTTTTGAAGTATAAATTTATCAAAAGTCCATCAAACACTGCTGCTTGATGCGAAGATGTAGCTTAGGTCACTGCCATTTTGGCCTTTTCCTCAAAGAGAGCTCCGCTTGTCTTCTGAATGTGGATAATGTTGTTGCAATGCTGTGTTTTCTTCTACAACGGGGTAGAGAAGTCAAGAGTCAGCTGAGAGTTGTGATTCAGGATTTAAGTTTGAAAGAAATGCCCAACTGTGTCAAGTGGTAAAGCGCTAATCTGTTTTCAATAATGCACTAACAACCAACGGCTCCCCTCTGATGCAAAAAATAAAGAAAAAGCTCACCGCTCACACGATAAGCAGCTCTTCTAGAGTAAACAATAATTAAAGAGAAAAACTCCACCAATCCATGCTTTTATTCGTTCCATATATGTGTCCCTTGGTGTTGATCCAAATAGCTTTTTTCTTATCAGTAAAATCACATCCTTTTCAGCAACATAGCTGTTAAATTTATGAAATTCAAGAGTGGCTTTCTGTAAAGTTTATCAGACTGGCATGTATGATATTCTCAGTGGATCTGATAATTATCACCTTTTATACGCTTGCTTAGTTGTTGTTGTTTTCTGATTTTGAGTCGCATGTCTAATTTTCTTTCTGCTTCCTCACATTTATATATTCCAATTAGCTGAACTCTGTGTCATTTCCATAGCGCTGCTCTGTCAAAGGTTTTTTGGAATTCTGTGCTCCTCTGCCCTTTCTCTGCTCATCCTCCTAAATTACACTGAGATGATGAACCGCCTCCGAGGCTCAAGGCTTTCTGAGATTTAGAACTTTGTCCTGGATGAAGGACAGGTTAGGAGAGACATTAATATGCAGAACAGGTAATATCAAAACCGCAACGTACTTTATGGCGCCTGGCACACATTATCAATCTATTTGTGCAAGCTGCCCTGCAAGAATTTCATTTGCCACTCGTTTATTTGCCTTCCTCAACAATTACACTGCCGGAACAGGATTTGATTCAAAGTAATGTTCCAAGGGCACAAGTTACTTCAGTGCACTCTATTGTCAAAGAGTGTGAATTGTCAAAAAAGGCTTTTGTTACTTTCAGTACAATTTTATAGCAATCTATTTCAAGTAAACCCATTTTTAGAAGGGGTCAGTCGATGTACACTATTGGCCAAAAGTTTTAAATAATTAACATTTTTTAAAGAAGTCACATTGCTCACCAAGGCTGCATATATTTGATCAAAAATGCAGTAAATATTTTTACACTTTAAAATAATTATTTTCTATTTAAATATGTTTTAAAATGTAATTTATTCCTGTGATGGCAAAGCTACATTTTTGGTAGCCTTTACTCCAGTCTTCAGTGTCACATGATCCTTCAGAAATGTTGATTTAATGCTCAATTATTATTGGGACCCAATTAATATGAATGAGTCTTATTATTATCAATGTTGAAAACAGGTTTTGCTTCAAAACTTTTTTGTGGAAACTGTGATACATTACTTTCAGGAGTATTTGATTAATAGAAAGTTTAAAAAGAACAGCAATCCTTTCAAATAAAAAAGTAACATTATTAATATCTTTACTGACACTTTTGATCAGTTTAATGTATCCTTGTCAAATAAATATGAATTACTTTTTTTTACTTACTCCATACTTTTGAATGGTAGTGTATCACGGTTTCCACAAACTACTGGAAATTCAGTTTTGCCATCACATAAATAAATTACATTTTAAAATATATTCAAATAGAAAACAATTATTGTAAATTGCAATAATACTGTATATGACCATTTTAAGATTTTTGCTGTATTTTTGATCAAACTAATGCAGCCTTTGGTAAGCATAAGATACTTCTTCACTTAAAAAAATGTAATTTTTCCAAACTTTTGACCGGTTTTGACTAGTTGTGCCTCGGTGAGAATATTTCAGCACCATGGACAGCAGCTTACTGTTGTCCAGCAGCCATGCAGAAGTGTAGAACGACACAGGCAGCAGGCCTGCTGTTGAAGAAAATAACATTTTGATTTATTATTTATTTCTTGACAAAAAAAAATATGATTGTCATTTGATTGTAAGGCTCATTCAAGATAAAATTTTAGGATGAAAATGTGAGACTCTCCTCTTGAGACCACTCCTCTGCTGAAATTTAGATTGGAGCATTCCGGTTCCACTCCAGGTTCATCAACCGTACTCCCAGCGACCTACGGTGCTCCCTCTGTAGACCAAATTGGTCTGTAAATTACCCGTTAATTGCATATGATTATTATTATCATGACGATGGACGTGCTCATCAGACGCTTTTCATTTGGGCCGGCTTGAAAACAGTGAAAGGGACGAGAGAGAGGTGAAAAGAAAGACTATAGGGAACAATAATGGCAACATAACTTATATAATCGTTGCGATACTATGCACAGAACATAATTATAATGATTTGTGCTAACACATTTCGTCCTTGTATTAAAAATATGGCTCAAGGCAAGTCGGGCGTGATCTCGGGCAGCGCGGCCCCAAGGGTATGCTTGCAGAACCGAGCGCAGTGCCCTGCCAAAGAAAGCGGACTGACTCAGCTGGGCTGGGTTATACTGACAGTCCGAAATGACATTAACGGGCCATTACAGCCTTTTGAGTGCGGTAGGAGAGAGGGCCACGGAGTGTATTTCGTTTCCTTTTCAATGCTACTTTGGACTGCATCCAACATTTTTAAATCGCATCGTTAAGGCCAAACACATACAAGATTATACGGTGTTTTAATATTTGCCCAGTTGACCTTTGGAACATGAAACGATAAGAGATGCAATGTAGATACAAGAGCTGCTGAGCTATAAATTACTTATTTGGAAAGATGCAATTAAGTCGCTCTTCTAAGAAACATAGCATGCTGCAATGCATTGCATTTTTTTGTATTATTGTGAACTCTTAAAAATAAAGGTTGCACTTAGAACCAAAAAGGAATTTACAATCACACATCATAGAAAACCTTACACATTGTACAAAGTGTAAGCGTAAACAACTATTTTTTCTTTTTTTTTATGTTGCATTTATTTTTTATTGTAATGTATCTATTTTTATTTTATTTTATTTTAGAAAACATGCGCACTGATGCTTTTTTTAATATCCCAAGAACCATATATCCAACTCAAGGATACAGTGAAATTCATTGAAACACTTTTAACATCCATGGTATGAACCCCCCTTTTTTTTCAGAAAACCTTTTGTGCAATGAAAAGGTTCAATGGATGTTAAAGGTTCTTTGTGGAACTGTAGATGCCATCAAAGAACCTTTGTTGTGCATGAACATGTTACATTTGGTATCATGTTGGTTCTCCACTTGATATCCAGTGCCAAATCTGAGTTTTGAAGTGAAACCAATTGAGAATCATTGTTCTGAACAGCTACGTCATGGGGTTTTCAAAGCATTCAGAAGACCTCCTCTAAAGTGGCTTGTTGTATTCCTCCACTTTAGGGTCACTTGAGTGCTCCTACCTGCCGTTGTACTGGTGCTGAACACATGTACACCTGTTGTTCTCCGTGGGCCTCGTGCTCAGCAGGAACTCTGAAGCAGCCTACAATTTCCCATCATTATGAGCAGGTGCTTTGGTCTCGACAGTGGTGTGTTATTGTCAGCATGAAAAACGCTGTGGTTGTGTGCTCTGGTGTGGAAATTGGAGGCTTGCATGCAACGTTTGCACATGTGCATGCACACTTTGACTGTCAACAGCGGTTCATATCGTGGATAAGTGGGATTTTAGAGGTGTTCAGGGCTCAGGTTAGATGTTTGGAGGCGTCACTCAAACCTCCAAGCAGTCTTCATTACATCTGTTCAGTCAGTCTTCATTACATGAAGGTTGTTTTTCCTGACCAGGAAGAACAGCAGATCTCTGAAGGTTCATTGATGGGGTTATGTTATTAAATTGAAGAGACACTTTGTTTTTGGCTTCAGTGAAAGACGAGAGTTTATTATTGAAGCAAATGCTCTATAATCATTCGCAACAGCATTTTTATCTGATGAAATCCAAAGACACAAAAAAAGTAAGCTCTAAGTGAAAATATATGACTATAAATAATCTCTCTAATAGTACTTAAAATTTCCACTGTCAGCTATTGACCTGTTACTCTTGAATTATGTTACAGGGACACAGAAAATATGACCATGCTGTAATTCTACTCTAAATGCAGCCATAAATGATAATCAATTTAAAAAAAATGTTTTATGATAAGATTTTAATTGCTGTTTGTAATGTCAATTTCAATAGGCATAGATTCTGAACTCTAGCAACATCCAGATTGTGTGTGTGTGGTCCTGGAATTTCCTACATTATGGGGGGCCAAACGTCCCCACAAGTATAGTGATACCAGTAAATTTTGACCCTGTGGGGACAATTTTACAGAATTTGTTTTTTTGAAAATCTAAAATAGCAGGGGTCAAACGTTTGTATTATGCTCACCAAGACTCCATTTATTTGATACAAAATGCAGTAAAAATAGCAATATTGTGAAATAGTATTACAATTTAAAATAACTGTTTTCCATTTGAATATATTTTAAAATGTAATTTTCACTTAGAGATTGCTAGTAAACTTTACAATTACAAAGAAATGGGAAGTAACTTGTTGAATTAAAAGTGACATTTTGAAGTCATCATTTCTTATAAAATTTAATGTTTTATATAATTTTATATTGTAATTAATTTGAAAAAGCATTATTATAGTGTGTGATGGCAAAGCTAAAATATATTGAAATGTAATGTATTTCAATTGTAATATAGAAGCTGTTGTTGTTTTAAGACATCATAAACATTCAAACTATGATATATTTGTTTCTGCATTATTTCCAAAATAAGGTTATTAAGCCACATATGTAGCACTCATATATTGACACAGTACCATCCAATCTAAAAAATGCATTATGATGGCACCAATTGACCAAAACCATACAAAGCACTCAGATAAAAGAGATGCTCACTGGAATGGACACTGGGTGTGAACGATTTAAAGGTTTCTCTTTGGGAACCAACAATATTGTACAGATTTGTATATGTATCACACCCATTCCTGAACACGCACACACAGTATCGCCTCCCTGCCCGTACACACCGCGCGGAGGAGCTCACAGCCCTCTTTCTAGCTCGTAAATTTAAAAAGAGACATCGATTAAACACAAATACATTTTAGTATTTCTTTGATAAGTAAAAAAAATAATAATAATGATAAAATTGAAATGATTTATCCCGCACAGCGGGCGAGGTTACATGCATAAGGCTGTTTTTGCCCTTGCACTTTCCGAGTGTTTCAGCACTGGCGCTGTCCATTAGATCCCCTCGAATTTTTGTGAATCCTTTGATGCTTTCCTGAGAAATGCACATGGGGGAAACATTATGCATTAAAGTGCGTTGAAAAAAAACAATGCATACATGTTTTTTGGAAATAAACAGATTGAATGCCACTATGTACAAGTCTAAGGTGCGTCATTCACAAGGCAGCGTACAAAGCCGAAATGTGATATTTTCTTTATTTATAGTCCCTCTCCTTCGGCGGAACATACCATGTTCCTGTATAACGATGAGAGGGGGAGAGAGAGCGTCGTGTGACATAAAGGGAGCTGCTTTTTCTTCTCTTCCTCCCCACTGCACTGAGCGCGTTTGAGACAGCCCTGTCGGTTTAAACCGGGTGGACACCCATACCGACTTCTCAATGCAAAAAATAAAAGGGTAGCTAGAAGCTGGGGCGAGGGGAACGGAGGTAAAGCGAACGCTCTCGGTCGGTCGGTCTCTCTCTCTCTCTCTCTCTCTCTCCCTCTCTCTCTCTCTCTCTCTCTCCTCTCGTTTTTATTACATGAATGAATGAATTGAGTAGTAAGGGGCACGTACAAGGAAACACGCCTCCGTCCGGACGACCAAAACGCGTTTGATATTTGACTTGTGTTCAATGGTACGTGTTTGCATCTGTACATTTTCGGCGAACACCAGAGTAGGACGTCTCATCCCGTCGTTTGAAACACTTCTGAAGGCGTAGCAGCTGAAAGTCCTCGCGGTGAACATGGCAACTTTAACGAACGGACAGGTGGACGCCGCGGTGCACGGAGGAGCGGCCAGTACGAACGGGCTCGTGAACGGAATAAGCCACACGCACAGTCCCGCGAGCTGCGCCACCATTCCCATGAAGGACCACGATGCCATCAAACTGTTCATCGGACAGATACCCCGCAACCTGGACGAGAAGGACCTCCGGCCGCTCTTCGAGGAATTTGGCAAGATCTACGAGCTCACCGTGCTGAAAGACCGCTTCACTGGCATGCACAAAGGTACGTTTCACACTCGGTTCCTGTCACTAGAATGTCTTGATTTGCTTTGCCTCCGTTTCCATCATAAAATCGGATGACAGGCTTGGATGTACTGGCTGTTTTTAATGCATATATAAAATGTGTTAGGGAATTGTTCATTCATCGGTGTACTACGAAAGTTAAGTATTGATTTAGAATTGTTCCGTAACCAACACGAAGCGAATTTTGTTAGATAGCGATTGAAGGCGTACGGTACTTCGGTTTTTTTTTTACGCGAGCCTATTTTGAGGTTGGGGGGTAACACGTATCGTATTCTGTGTTTCACGCTCTTCATACTTCCTTTCTTAGTTGTTCATTTTTGGTAGTCATGTTTTGAGATTGCACGCTGTGCATTTGTAACGTTCTTATTTGAATATTAACGTTGGACAAATACTGTTTAATAACTGCTTTTTCCTCTGTGTGAAAAGTCGCTCCGGCCGCTCTTCGAGGAATTTGGCAAGATCTACGAGCTCACCGTGCTGAAAGACCGCTTCACTGGCATGCACAAAGGTACGTTTCACACTCGGTTCCTGTCACTAGAATGTCTTGATTTGCTTTGCCTCCGTTTCCATCATAAAATCGGATGACAGGCTTGGATGTACAGGCTGTTTTTAATGCATATATAAATGTGTTAGGGAATTGTTCATTCATCGGTGTACTACGAAAGTTAAGTATTGATTTAGAATTGTTCCGTAACCAACACGAAGCGAATTTTGTTAGATAGCGATTGAAGGCGTACGGTACTTCGGTTTTTTTTTTTACGCGAGCCTATTTTGAGGTTGGGGGGGTAACACGTATCGTATTCTGTGTTTCACGCTCTTCATACTTCCTTGCTTAGTTGTTCATTTTTGGTAGTCATGTTTTGAGATTGCACGCTGTGCATTTGTAACGTTCTTATTTGAATATTAACGTGCCTACATTGTGCTGACTAGATCTTCAAGAATAGAAAAGCCTGAGTTCTACAGGCTTTTCTGAGATTTTGTAAAGATGGAAAATATAATTAAATCAGTATTAAAACAATAGAAGCCAATAGACCGTCTCCACCACAGTAGAAAAACAAATGTGTGTGTACTCTATCTTCTGTAAACATTTCCCTCAATTAGTTTTCTTTTTTTATGTGCACAAAAAAAGAAAAAAAAAACTCGCATCATATAGTATCTGAGACAAGTAGCCTATTCTCTTGAGCCTTTTGTCTAAGTATGATCGTGCAGGAACTAAAGGTAAATGGCATCCGTCAAGACAATGAAAGAGTACATTATGAGAAAGGATAGGATTTGTGCTGAAAGTGTCTGTCCAGTAACCTCTTAATTGGGAATGTGTAGTCATGATTGTTCCTGTTCTATTGCTTCACAATAAAATATTAATTCATGATGACAGTCTGCACAATGCATTTCAGTGTGGTGTGTTCTAGCAGTAACAGCAGCTGAACTATAATTACCTCCTGCTTATCTTCTCCTCGCCAGTTGGTGTCATACGCAGCAACTCACGTCTCCGGTTAGGTTTGGCCACAACTGTGCCTTGTTTGTGCGCTCGTCTGCTCCTGCAGTGTGGTAATTACTGCCGAAGCTGTGTACCTGTGGTGTGTTCGGAAAGATCAATTCCTGGAGCCCTCAGCCAGGGGTCCAAAGGGGGTCTCCCTAGGAACATCTTCCCAGGGGTGTCATTATTTTACAGGCCTGTCTAATTGATCCCCAACCCAGAGGAGATTGTTTAGGGTCACATCAGTGGCTAATTTACTCATCCATCCCTGGGAGCTGAGGGAAGAGCTGCGTACCCCAGCCCCAGGGATGTAGTCCCTCTGTTGTAGTAAACAAAGCTGTCCTCTGTATGTGCCTAGCAAAAATGTGGCTTTGAGAAGCGGGTCTGGGGAGGGTAGGAGGTTATCTTTTATTAATAGCACTGCTGGAGCACTCCCCGTCCGGTGGTTAATCATGTTGCTCATGAACTATGGGGAGTCGTGCCGGCTGATTCTAGGAACTGTCTCATTTCTACAATATATGGTCCTTTGTACCCATCCCCCCACTGCAGGGCCCGTATTCACTAGTGTGGTCGTCAGGCCTGCATGGCTCCATGTTGTAACTAGGGATGTAACGGTATGAAAATATCATATCATGATTCTAGTGACCAAAGTTATCACGATTATCAATATTATCACGGTTTTGTTAGAAGAAGTTGAGGTTGATTTCGAGTTCACATACAAACATAAATAGATTAGGCTAGTTAAATTTTTCAATTTTAATGTAAGACAACATATTTTTCGTCAGTGATAGAAATATGATTTAAGACGGTAGTGTAAGCAAGTTTAGTTTGAAAACGTTTAATAGTAAATAAGACACAATTAGACAATATTTGAATAAAATAATAATAATAAATATTTATTTGCAACAACTGATGGAGTACTGAATGCTGCACGCACGCACAGCGTTGTCAAGGTAACATTTGGTCAGTCATTCCCTTCGCCAAGGGAGTTCCAAACGCTTATACGAGACCGTAATACCCTGCACCCTTCAAAGAACACACTTTAAGGGCTCTACCCTTCGAAGGGAGTAGGGCATAGTGTTGCTCACTTCTGTTTGGAAGTCGCCCCATGTCTCTTGTACCACCGCAGAGGTGCGGACGCGCTCTCTCGTTTCATTCAAATGCAGCTTGCCGTCTTGAGTCTCAGTTTTTATTTTGGTATTGAGGTAAACGTTACCTTGCATTCCAGACAGGGTGACCGTCGTCGATTAAATTGCCTTCAGGACTCTTGTAAAAGCCCAAATACGACCAGACCACCGATTTGGTCCTCTTAGATGGCTGAAAAATCTCCCGAGCGTTGTCACTGCCTTCCGCCATTTCGTCTTGTGCAAAAAACAACAACAACACTGCATGCTGCTTCTGCGTCAGACTGATGTTGGCTGGACAGGATTTACCGCGAGTTTTCAAAATTGCGATAATCAAACACGGTTTTGATGATAATTAAATTTTAAACGGTAATACTAACCGTCAGGGCATTTTATCGTGATTTATCGTAAAACCGGTAATCGTTACATCCCTAGTTGTAACTGAGTTTGGGTACTCATTCACTCCCTCTCCACAACATAAGCATTGGCGTCAGTGTCTCTCAAAATCCATTTCCCTTTGGCAGCAGTGCCGTTCTCTCCGTACCCTGGAGTACGCTGAGGCCTGTCCGCTCTGGAGCTCTCGTTGCTTCAAGAACTTAATATGCTGTTTTGTAAAACTGACCTTTTCCTTCACTTTGAGAAAAAGTAGTAAATTTATAATCGCTTGTCACTGGGACAGTACCCTTAAACAGTGCTAATATGTATCCTTAAAGGGATAGTTCACCTAAAATTCAAATTGTCATCTTTTATTTATCCTCATGTTGTTCCAAAACTGCATGCATTTTTTCTGTCAAACGTAAAAAAATATATTTTGTCTCAGTGTTTTTTCTTCCATAAAAAAAGGACCCAAAAGTTATTTTGAGTTCCACAGAAGAAAGAAAGTCATGTAGATTTGGAACGACATGAGTGTGAGTAAATGATTACAGAATTTTCGTTTTTGGTTGAACTGTTCCTTTAAAGTCAGCATGAAAAAGAATTTGCAGTCGTCTTTTCCCCCTCTTCTGACATATATCTGAGTGTAACAGCTTCTCAGAATGAGAAAAAAATGGGTAGGACTTATTTTTGTCCACTGAGAATTGATTGGATCATTGTTTGCTAATTGCTGTGATCTCACATCAGAGTGACAGCTTGCTGGATTGGAGGGATTATTGTCTCGTCCTCGTGCCGGTGTACACGTACGTCATCACAGAAGACATGTTGTTGCGAGGGGAAAGGAACATTAATGTTTTTGATATAAGACTATAAGGGCACATGAATTTAAAATTATGGTGTGCACAGATAAATCATTTAAAATAAACACTGCAATATGTCATATTAAAAAAAAATTCAATTTTGATTTCATGGTGACTTCAAAGGATCTGCACCAGTGATGAGCTAAAAGCTACCAAGCTTTCCCTAAAAGTATTTTTTCTGACAGTGCCTCCCAAACAAATTATTATTTGTTAAAGCTAGATAAATACTCTAGTCCTACAGTTGTCTGCCCTCCTTGGTCATTAACATGATCGCATTGTCTTGTTTTCATCATTATAGGAAGTTCTCCATCTTGGCACTTCATCCGTCTCCACCTCCACCCACTTCCTCTTTTCACACGTTATCACCTCATCCAGCCTGCTGCATGTCTCCGCCATCTCTCCTCTCCCAATCATGCGATTTCTCTTTCCATTCACAGGCTGGAAGGGGTTTTGTCATCCATTTATTCACTCACTTACCCTCCCACACACATCGTTCAAGATTTACCATTACACTCCATGCTGAGATGAGGTCCTCAGAGCAGGTCTGCAGATCTCTGTTGGGGTCTTAGGATAACGGAAAAGGCAGAACCTCAAGCTTTTCACTGCAAATATTGGTGTCACTTAAAGTCGGTTTCTGCTTCTTGCAGATGATTGGTTAGATGTTGGCATGACAGACTGGGGCAGTTTGGCGAGCCAGACTGTCGAGATCACATCCAGACACAAAATAATAATTCTGTCATTATTTACTCACCTTCTTATTGTATGTCTTCTGTGGAACTATTTTGAGAAATGTATGAAAGTCAATGTTGTTTGGATCCCAACATTTTCCTTGTATGTTCCTCTGAAGAAAGAAAGTCCTATAGATTTGGAACAAAATTAATGTGAGTAAATGATGAATTGGATTAAAAATTTTTTGAGTGAACTTTTAATTGCTAGCGGTGCAGTTTTAGTTTCTCTCTCATTTTCAGCAGATTCTAAAATCATTAAAAAAACGATCCTGCATCGTATAGGTAAACACCAGAAGCGACCATCGTTGAGAAGCGTGAGCGTTTGAAGTTGTGGTGAGTGTAGGTGGAGAGGGAACACGTTTGATGCTATAAAGAAGCACGTAGGAGGAGACACTGTGTTTTCGTACTGTGCTGCTGAATTCACGCCGTCTATTTTTGATAGTCATTATTCTCATGCATATGGTCTATGTTTGTGCTCTGTTTTTGATATGCAGACGTGCCATGCGGGCATACATTTGATTTAGCCATGCTGGATATGCATCTGGAGCAATGACTAAATAAAGCACTATGCATTTTACGTGTGGACTCTAATGAGACATTGAGTGGAGGGGGCTCCATTCATCCTCATGCCTGAGCAGCCAAAGTAATGATTCTGTACATCAGTTATCTAGTCTTTAGACTCCTGTCTCTCGAGAGAAAGTGAGAAAGAGGCGAATGCTGCAAAACTGGCTAAAGGACGGCGATCGGTAGAGTGATGGATTGAAAAAGAGAGTGGTAGAAAGAGGAGAAACAAAACAAAAAGATGGATGAAAACGGACTAACAGAGAGTTTAGCACCGGAATGGGATTTGGCTTTAAACTGAGTAATAGAAGTCGACAGTGAAAGAGTTGGATGGAGAAAACCGGGTACGTGGGGCAGGCCTGAGTTCTTGAGTCCTCCAGCACTTTCATTTGGCTGCTCGGCGTGACTCAGCACAGCTAATAGAGGCCATTTGTACCGGTCACCAGCAGCTACAGGAAACATGCTGCGGACCGTAAAGTCTTCTCCTTGCACGCCTTTTAGCGTAGGGGAGATTGCCGCTATGAATTATTGTCTCTCCCAGCCCACAGAGTCTGCAGTTGGGACAGTTAGCATCTTTAGTGTCTTGATTAGCTGCAGCTCACAGCTAGCTGTGTTTGAGAAGTGAAGATTAAGTTGATTAAGATTCCTAACGTCAAAATAACCATGTCCAAGGTGGTCTTTATTTTCTAGACAGTCGTGTTTCGAATGTCCAAACAAGCCCTCCTTGAAAAATGTACGAGTAGGAATGTTTTCCATTGGGGTGATGTGTTATCGAGAGATTGTGTTAACGGGGAAGAAAATTCTGTTTCTGGGCAACCTAAACCTGAGTTTCTGGGCAGGATTTTTCCAAAAGACAATTGGATGTCCTTGCCGGAGAAAGAGAAACACTGGGTTTTTCCTCCTGTGGCTGGGTGTTAATTCAGCTCGCGTCCTGGACTCACTATTGCATTGCTGTTGCATCATCTGCACACACAGCGTTTCTCTTTTTTTCCTCTCTAGCTCGTTTGGATCTGCAGATGTTCCGAGCCTCGGCCCATCCCAAATCCTCTCAAGCCTCTAGTCTCCGATCCCTCATCCCTGCCGAGAAAGTGTCAACAAGCTCCCGTTTGAGTGCGGTTTCTGCGCCACATGATCGATGCGACGGTTTTGTTTATAAGCGAGTCGACATGTCATCGCGGAGGTCGTCTGCACTGAATATAAGTAGCAGTGGCCACACGAACATGCATGTAAATATGCATCCATGACAGCAGGCCCATTTTTCAGGCAGACAGTAGCAGGGTGGCGGAACTGTTTTTGTCCAGTGTTATTTGAGGCGATCGCCACAGAGGTCGGCCATTAAGAAAAAAGATAGTTACTGAAGGTGAGCGATGACTTGCTGATGAAAAAGAGGGAAAAGGAAAAGCTGCATGTGTTGGCCGCAGGTTTGGAGTTCTACATGATAGAGGTCCTGTCTGGCAGTCCTAACCTTGCAGTGGCCTTTATTGACTAGTGTGACCCTGTTGTGCTGTCTGAATTGGGCCAAAATGTAACCATTTTCTCACACCTCGAGACATTTTGAAACTCATCTCCGTTCTTTCAGTCGTTCGGACCGCTTGGAGACTTGTTTATGTGCAACAGCTAATCCCAGAACACTCATCTCATGAATTTCATATGTATCTACCATAACTCTCTGTCAGATAGCTATGCTGCGTTAGGCCATGGGAAGTTTTAAAGTGAAAGTAATGGCGTTTGGCGGAGGCCATTTAGTTTCTAAATTGAAAACTATGCAAATACGCTATGCTGCGTAGCTTTTGCAGGCTTCCTAAAATTTTATCCTGCAAGCTTTATGTCCAGCGTAATGGCCTTGTTGTGTTTTCATATACTTAAATAGCGGTACTCGAAGAGCAAGGCAGGGCTAAACTGGGTTCTGTCTTAAAAGTTTTATAAGGTTTAGCTGTAATTTCATATAAACTGCGCCGATGAAAAGCCCGAGGCCACACCCCCCTCTGCGGCATGCTGGTTTTCTCTCACCCTGCCTGTGAATCACAATTTTGATTTGAGAAGCTCCGAAGACTTGCAGTGTTCTGACAACAACTCTAGCTAAATTAATAGTTTCTGTTTTCAAACTATAGTTGCATCATCTAAGTGTTATTGGGGGGGGGGGTGTGTGTTAAATATTTAAAGGGTTTAGGAGTGATATGTGGACTGCTGTCTAGGTAGTGTGCCCAAAATACAGCCAATTTTTTGACTATTTTTTTAAAACAGAAAATATTAATATAATGTCATATTTGTATATTTAACTAGATTATATAGATTTCATTATATAGGCTCTTAAAATCATGAAATGGGCAAATGGGCATCATGAAATGGCAATTTTTTCTTGTTTGCTGCATTTGACGTCACAGCTCAGAACAGTCAGTAGCTAATCAGCGCTGACATGATTTCCTGTGGCTCTAGAGTGATTTGGTGATTGGTTCAAATTCGGTGTTTGCCCATGAACAAAGAGGGAAGCATGCAGGTAGCATAAGTCTGGGGTATTATAGGTATTATAGGTATTATAGCTTTTTTAGGCAATAACCTATTTAGACCCATGATTGCTTATTTTCTCCTCCAGAAACTGTTTTCACTTTTCTTCTCTGTGAGCAAAATATAAATATAACACCAACCACATTGTCAGTGTAATTTAACATTTAATGATTTTTTTAATTCATCGTACCTGATGCGTTCTGAGAATCTGCGCAGCATCCATCTTGTTAAAAATACACCTGCATGCTCTTTTTGTCTGAGCCCTTTACATAATTTTAAATTCTTTTTTTCTGATTATGTGAAGCGTTGCCTATTTGTTAGTCTAATGATGCTGTATTCAAATTCCATTAATTATCAGGGTGTGCAGAGAATGGTTAGGTAGAGAACTAAAAGCAGACAAAAGCCTAGGTAATAACTTGGATAATTTTCATTATATGGACTGATTTAAGCAAGCAACATTTTAATTACTTTTTGGTGTAGACGAACACAAGGAAGGAGAAAAAGAGAGCAAACTATTTTGGAAAGGAATGAAGGGGCTGTGTACTGTTAATCATCCCTCTGTCTTTTTTATAGTAGTTTGTAAATTGGGCTACACTGAAGCTGTAAAACGACAATAAACCTGGTTGTTAGACTGGCTGTTGGTTGTTTGGCTGTGAGCAGGTTTAGACATGCAGCCTTTTTTTGCATTTTATCATTGAATTTAAGGAAAGATCTGCAGAAATGTGAGTTGAGAGTAAAACTGGTAGCTGAAAACATTAGCCAGATGTTGGACATCTAAGGGCAAGAGTGACATGCACTTCTTTGCTTTGCTTTGTTTGGTTTTGTTTGCGTATGTTTGGTTTTGTCCTAGTCCCGTCTTTCCCTTGGAAAGGCCAATTTAAAAAATATCTTCTTGGGTGTTTAATGTGTTTGTCTAGTGATATCATTTTCTTTAAGAAGACCTGGAATCAAATGAAATCCTATATACAGTATATCTACCATAATTATGTGCAATTTTCAGTATGTCCTTTTTGATAATGGCACTTTTTAAATAAAACCCATTTTAGCTTTACAAAAAAAAATTTCAACGTTTTTATTTTTTATTGATAGATTGATTGTATTTTTTTTGTTGTTACTTGTTGTAACTTTGTAAATCATGTTTGTCCCAATCCTGTGAAAATCTCTTTCACAGACATGTGGGCCAGGCTGTGAGATGTACTCCTGAGCACATTCCCACACAAATAAATATCTGTTAAACTTATAGACTCATCCAACATACAAAACTAAATACTACTGCTTCCTGCAGTGCATGTACAGAAATGCAAATAAAATCCTGCGATGAACAGATGAAACAATATTCCGTGGGTCAGTGATAGCATGAGTGCACACACAGTGTGGTAGAGTTACGGGGCCGTAATGGTTCTTTATTTTATTCAACACTCAACCACCATTTCCGTGTAAACAACAGCCTGCGTGTGTATTTATTGTATTTAGTGTATGTGGTAACTAAAAACATCCTGGTACTTGGTTTCAGCTGGCGTTTATTATATTTTCTCATCTTATTATACAAGACTGAACCAACATTTGTTTTTGTCATATTGAATAGTCAAATATATTAGCTATATTAAGCATAATTAGTCTTTTCTTTTTGACAGAAACAACAGTGCATTGAGAACTGCTGTTTTGTGAGCTACATGTCAGAACAACCATCCGTCTGTATTTTTTATTATTTGGAGAACTTGCCACAGAGTACGTCTGTGCAGACACAAGGTGTTCTCATACCTGTGCTAATGTACCATCTTGTGCTGAGCTGTATTGAGATTTATCCTGCAGGGTTTGATATAAAACAGAGGATGTGTGGAAACTAGTCGTTTCTAGAGAAGCAGGAGGGCATTGTGGGATATGTGAGGGTGGAGCATATGCTTTGTCTGCAGATCGAGATGGTGATATGATACCGGCGACTCCAGCACGTGGAGATTGCAATGTTTATGCATGCGGCATATACGCAGTACATGCGTAAGTGTATATGTGTAGCATTTAAAATAAGCTGTGTATTTCTAGTTTTCTTGTGGTTTAGAGTCATAGTGTTGTTTGATACAGAAGTGATTTGATGATGCTCACGTACCCTAAGAAAAACACGTAATGATTTTGGAACAACCCCCTATTAAACCATTATGAGATTATAATTAGCTTGACGTCTACTGAAACAGTCTATTTGTTATTCATAGGGGACTACGATTTTTTTTATTGAGGCATTGTTAACAAATAAATCCTCATTAGTGATTTTCCCACTCAGTGTTATTGCATGTAAATAGGATTTTAATGTCATGATATTTATTGGTCTGCAATGCTTTCGACTTAAGATGTTTAAAGACCAACCGGACTGAGCCTTTTTGTCTATGCGTTTTTTTTTGGGTTTTTTTACAGCTTTTGCTAGGGCTGGGTGATATAGCCAAAAATATTATCACAATATTTTTTTTGCCATATCACACAATATGGCTGAAATTCAATTATTTTTCCCTACGTTCTGTGTTTTCCATTTAATTTTTTTTCTGGATTCTGTGTCTTATGATTTCATACAAGTTTATCATCAAAAATGGTGTCTAATGAAGTGAATTAATAAAACTTTAACAATTTAATCAATCTTTTAAAATGTAATGCAAATTAAAATATAACTTAATTTACAACAAAACAATTATTTTGTCAAATAATATGCTGCAAAACAGAACTGTATAAATCAAAATATGGATGAAAGAATGTCTTGGTTGTATTATATTCCTTAAAAATAAGAATATTATTATTTTTACATTGAGAAGTACATTTTAGTATACAATAGTAATATATTTCTGTAAATAAGTAAAACATACTTTTATTTTAGCGGGTTGTATTAAGACCTTTGTATTTCAGTGTGTATTTGACAGTAGTTTTTCTCAAATGAAGCAGTGAAAAGCTTGTGAAGTGAACTCTAGATCAGCTCTGGAGATGAAGTTCATGTGGACTCCTGAAAACACTGTGAGAGTTTGTGTAGTAGATGAAACTATGCTACACACAGAGACACACAGAACATGCAGGCTTAATATGTTTATTTCTGCTGTGTGATTGGCTGTTAGATTAATCCATATGGAGTAAAAATGCTCAGAGCTTATCGTCGTTAGACATACATTTTATTGCAATCTCGATATTATTTATCGCCCAGCTGTACTTAAAGCTATGGTACCTGAAAGACCGTTAACGTAAGGTTAAAATGGCTAAAACAGACCTTAGGAAATCTTGCAGGCTGTTTAGAAATAAAAAAAAGTTGTTGTTTTGCCTGTTTTCAGTCTATCAGGAACTAAAAAAAATTCAGTGTTATGGAGTTCAGGGTCAGTTCAAACCTTCTCATTAATCCACCGCCATCAGAGTGGCTGAAAAAAAAAAAGGACCCAACTTGTTAGGTTCTCGCACTTCTCATTTCATCCCACGAATTAAAAGTGCATGGAGTTTGCTTTTCAAATGGAGGTGAGAGAGCTGGACAATTGCAGGCATCTTTTAAGGTTTGTTTTGGGAATTAGGCGAATATATGAACAAGTTATGGCTTTATTGTTTTTTGTTCTTGTTTTTTTGAGAGAAAGAGAGTGGAGGTCAGATGAATGCTGCTGGGACTAAACTCAAGGATCTTCAGGATAATATGTTTGGGTTTAGTGGGGGGATCTTTCATTTGCAAGAAAGCACGAGACAGCACAATAAAAATGGATGGTGAGGAAGGGGGGCTGGATAAAAGAGTAAGGGAGCGGGGAGAAAGAGAGAACAGGAGAGTCCCTGAGACAGATGTCACCCTCACCACAGATTGATGGCTCTTGGCCAGTTTCCACACCAAGCTTTAACCCTGCTGTCCTTTGCAGTAATTTATAGGTGGCGTTTTTTAAAGATTTAAGCACTATTTTGTGGCCATCATGGCCTCGGACAGAGAATGAACTTATAATGCAGGGTCACAGTCAGTCCAGAGCTAAAAATGAGCCCACCTGCACCCGTGCGGTTCTGACAGTGCGGTTTTGTATGTGTGCATTTGTTGTTGTATTCTCACAGGCCAGCCTGATTAATTAAAATTTAGTTTGTTTTGGGGATGTGGATTTATTTTGAATATACAGTGTGAGTTTGTATGACTTTCAGGGTAGTAACTTTCAGCTTGAAGCATAGACTGGAAAGAGGACGTGTAGGGAGACTAGACACCCTGTGCAGCTTTTGG
Organism: Sinocyclocheilus grahami; assembly: GCF_001515645.1. Taxonomy (NCBI): domain Eukaryota; kingdom Metazoa; phylum Chordata; class Actinopteri; order Cypriniformes; family Cyprinidae; genus Sinocyclocheilus; species Sinocyclocheilus grahami. The sequence continues at coordinate 817,686 of NW_015505240.1, forward strand.
CTGTGCATCCAGTGGACCCAGCTGGGCCTGGTGTTGGCTGAGGTGTATGAGAGGCCCTTATGTCTGCAGCAGTGGCTGGTGATCTGGGGGGAGCCTCTCTAGCACATCATCACTCATTTGCAATTTAATGGCCCCAGAGATCACCCTTTCCTCACCCCACCAGCCCATTCACAGCATGGCAAAGCTTATTAACAGAGGTTTTAAATCATAATCTCAAGTGAATCTACTGCCCAATCCTTCCCCTTTCAAGATGCACTGCCAGTGGGGTCCACCAGGGTGGCGCTAAAAAAGAGCTCTTTTGTTTATTCTCGCAGGGTTCAGAATTTTTGGCATTCCCATTCATCTAAATGGATAAAATAGACATTTCATAAGTCCACTTTTTAAGAGCCTCCAAAAAGAATGTGTTACTGGTAGGGCTGTCAAATTGTTTAAATTTGAATTTAGTGATTACTTTATTCAATTTCTGTATATTTCCTACTTGCTGAAGGGCAGAGGTAGCTAAATAAAATATAACATTTATTATAATGGGTTAATGTGAAGATCGTTTTAAGTTAACTTAAATTAGAAGTTAAAATTTATATTAATTTCTTTTAAATAATAATCAATTTTTGATTCTGTTGGGAAATATTATTTTTGCAATTTTATTGGCATAGATATTAGATTCTTCATCAAGAAATTGCCATAAACACAGTGTACTTTTGCTTTGTTTCTTTTCTAACAAAGCATCTTTCATTAGTTTCGATTCATGACTCTGTTTTCCCTTGAGACCCCCTGTCGATTCAGACATATTCTGTCTGGAGATAGCAGGCTATATTATAGTTCTACATGGAACATTATGGCTTTGTAAGAATGTCCCAGGCTTTGATGACACTGATAACTATAACTGACTAAAAATGCAGTTTTTAGTAGGTAAATGATCTAGTCTATGCAAACTACTCTCATGTCATGCCCACGTGTAGTTGCATGCTGTTTCACTACCTCGGATGCCCTGCCCAAGGGCATTAAATTCACAAAAAAAGACATGAAATTTAAGCTCTGCAGTCCTACTTATTCAAGGAGAGAAAGATAGCATTGGGTTCCTCTGCCAAACGGATAAATATTACGAGTTTTGAGGATTGTAGAAACGCTTTCCACCGTGGGCCTCCTCACCCTGAGCAGCTTAGCTGTCCTCTTTTTAAAAGAGTGAGGAACATGGGTATCAGCGTGAAGCAGCCGCGAGGGCCTGCGCAGCGTGTGTCTGTGTGCATGTGCCGGATTTTAGGAGAGGAGCCATAATGCTTTGTTTCCTGCAGAGAGTCAGCCCGACTTCCTGTCTGGGCCGCGCTCGCATTGGAAGTGATGTCGAGCACGCATTTGATAAAACATTATCTGTTTACCAGTCCTATTACGTGCGTTTGGCATGTCCTTGGAGTTGATTGCCGATCCATATTAGCTTTAGTAAACGTCTTAATTGTGTTAAATGGGTAGAAAAGCTGGCAGATTAGAAGCCATTAATGAGCGTTGTGTGAGCGAGCGTATTCCCGGGATGGCACTTTTGTTGGGTTGGCAGGCGAGAAGGGAGAGAGTACGCCAGCGTCACCTTGAAACTTGAAAACACTGGAGAAAAAGGTTATTGTGTCTCAACTGAAAAGAGGTACACATCGCTCTCTTTCTCTCGCTTTCTCACTTGCTCTCTGCACCCTTTACAATCTCTTTGGATTCTCTCTCTCCCTCTCGCTCTCCCTTTCCATCTGAACAGAAGATAAGCTCACTGAGGAAGAGTTTAAAGGACTCTCCATTTGTGTATAAATAGCTTAGGATGAATTATTGAAGGACCCAGGGTTACTAATAATCCCCCTGGACCTATCCGACAATGACATAGAAGATAGAGGGAAAACAATTACACAGGGTATCTCCCGAGGAGGACTGGGTGGAAGGATGGAGGAGGAGAGGGGGGTGCAGACGAAGACGGTGCAGAAGCTCCTCACCGGCTTCCCGTCTTGGCTAATAAAGCCAATTAAGTCGGTAGAATCAATGGACATGCGAGAGGTCCCGGAAAGAGGAAGCATAATGATTCATGTCCTCCACCCGGAACGTTCCGTCTCTTTTGTCCACGCGGTCAGGAGGACAGCAGGACACTGACGGGATGAGACAAGGGGACTGCGGGGGAATATTAAGGAGCTGTTTGTGTCTGCCGATGTCAATGCAAGGACGGCACCGAGAGGGCGAGAGGTGCAGACAGACAGGCCGGTCACCCTGCCACGCTCTCCGTCGCTTTTGGCAGGACGGTCTTTACGCTCTAGCCCGTCTGCGCTTCACAGCCCTCAGATTCTCCCTCTTCATTGTTTTCTGTCACGTCTAATGCGGATAGAAGTGTTAACTGTTAACAGAAGAACTGTTAACACAAAGGAATTAAAAGGTATACAAAAAAGTATTAGAACGATTGCTTTTATATTATTAGTATTAGAAAGGCAAACATAATACAAAATACTTTTTTTTCTTTGAATATAAAGTTCAAAAGAACAACATTTCACAGCCGTGAGAAGGTTTGACACGACATGCAGCGGTACCGTCTCAGTCTCTGTCCGGCGGGGGTGAAATAATTATAATGCTGAAGGTGAGGTACTCACCTTCATATTTCTTAATTAAATAACTTATAAAGTAATTTGAAAACCTTGTGTGAGACGTAATTTCACAAACAGCGTGAGTAAATCAGCGTGCGCGCTCTCTCAAAATATGCAAATGTCTTCAAATCACCACATCGCGTCTGCACTATAAGCGAGCTGCACGCTGCACAGTTGACACAGGAATTGTCACTTGCACAACAGAGGTAGTGTCACATTGTCACTAAAGTTTATAAATTGCATTACTTTTTAATTCTTGCCAGTGTTTAACCATTCAGCGCTCGCGCACTCTCCTGGAGACTGTGCGCTCATGCACACTCGCAGCGCACACACATAATGCCAGGTTCACATTTCTCCCTTTGCAGTGTGAATGTGTTGCGTATTTTTTCCGCGCTCATGTTAAAAGATTAATAAAGCGTGCACACTGCACACGGTTGCGGCCCGGCAGTGCATTCCAGGAGCGGTGCGTCTGCAGCAGTGCAGAGATCGTTTCCACACCGAGTCTATTTTTGCTGCACTGCAAGCGCTGAATTAAAGTAACAGTGCATTGTTTGCAGTAAATATGAACATGGATTGACACGAAAATTTAGTAATTGCACCATAAATGCATATTAGTAAAGTCTACTGTGTTTCACAGTCAACGTATATGGCTTTTTGACTAGGTTTAAAGGGAAAGAGCACTTTTAGATAAACAAGGCAATAATAGATGGCACTCCTGGAGGTAGGAAAACAAAGTTCTTTATGAACCGCAGGATTGCTTGCAATAAAGATTTCAATGCAAAAGGAAAGGCAGTAGAGCTGACTATTTCTGTCAATCGTAAGTTTATGATAACGTAAGAAAAGAAAAATGTTTTGCCACTTGCTTGAGCAACTTAATATATAAATCTAGAAGTAAATGCAAAAGTAAAAAGCATTGAATAATGTGTTGCTTATATTTATTGTGTTTAAACATGCTGAAAAAGCATTTTCAGTGACAATGTTTGGATTTGAAATCAAAATAATGGATAAATGTTGTGTTTGTGGTAAACTGCCACAGATCAGTAGCGGACTCCTGTGTGAAAGCTGCTTCTCCTCTCACAAGAGTCACCTAAGAGGGGAA
>NW_015505240.1:822953-855728 GCF_001515645.1 Sinocyclocheilus grahami
GAAAAGTAGTTTAAATGTTTTGCCACTTGCTTGAGCAACTTAATATATAAATCTAGAAGTAAATGCAAAAGTAAAAAGCATTGAATAATGTGTTGCTTATATTTATTGTGTTTAAACATGCTGAAAAAGCATTTTCAGTGACAATGTTTGGATTTGAAATCAAAATAATGGATAAATGTTGTGTTTGTGGTAAACTGCCACAGATCAGTAGCGGACTCCTGTGTGAAAGCTGCTTCTCCTCTCACAAGAGTCACCTAAGAGGGGAATTGAATTCCCCCCATTTTCAAAAATGAAATTCAGGCCCTGAATAAATGTCTAAAAATCCTGATTGGAGTATCACTATAAATAGTTATTAATGATAAAAAGAAGGCTTTAAAAAGATCGGTATCGGCAGATACTGCTTTCTGTGATCGGCGATTGGTGATCGGCCTCAAAAATCCTGATCGGAGCACCCCTAAATAAAAGTATTTTGTATTTTGGTCAATTTAATGCTTTATTGCTGAATAAAAGTATGAATTTCTTTGCAATCTTAATTATCCCAACTTTTGAAAGGTAGTGTATGTGACAGTTTTTGTCAGTTCTCACTGAGTGTTTTTTACGTTTTAGAAATGCGCATGCTGTTGAAATCAGTGCATCTGGGGAAAAGTGGTTCCCATTCAGTCAGTCACGTTCTACGTTACGTCAGTGACTGACGAATTGGGATCTCGCCCGAGAGCCCAATCACCTTCGAGTGTTAACTAAACAAGCCAATGACAGTTGGCGTGCGTGTTTCGCCACGCGCACCCCGCCCCGCAGCGCGGGTATAAAAGGAGAGCGCGTGCAAACACCCCAATTCGTCAGTCACTGACGTAACGTTGAACGTGACTGACTGAATGGGAACGTCTAGGTTACTTGTGTAACCCTCGTTCCCTGAAGGAGGGAACAGAGACGTTACGTTCCGTAGCCACAGTTGCTGTACCACCGCTGTACGGCCGGGGCACGTAGTCTCGGCTCCTCAGCGAAAAACTGATGTGAGTTTGCACGCGCTCTCCTTTTATACCCGCGCTGCGGGGCGGGGTGCGCGTGGCGAAACACGCACGCCAACTGTCATTGGCTTGTTTAGTTAACACTCGAAGGTGATTGGGCTCTCGGGCGAGATCCCAATTCGTCAGTCACTGACGTAACGTCTCCGTTCCCTCCTTCAGGGAACGAGGGTTACACAAGTAACCTAGACGTTCCTGTCAAATTTTGCGTAGTGACGTGTTTTAATAAAAGACTTGCAGGAACCGCAAGTGGTCAGTCACTTGTCTTGAATTTGCAAACTCTTCAAGCGCAATTGTACATTCTGCTTTATCAGAGTTATGCCTTTGAAATATTCAGTACTTCATCTAGATGGAGCACAAATCTGACCAAAAAGTCAAAAGGTTGTCTGCCGAACTGAAAGCGCGCACAGTAATTTAAATGAGCTTTCACTTTGTCACAGAATAACCTAGTTTAATGCCAATAGTCAAAAGGTTGATTTATAGATCAGATGGCATTCTGAATGATTTTATTAGTGACAAAAAAAACATGAATGAAAACTTTCAGGGCTAAAGTCCTAGAAGCTTACTCCTAGCGTTCCCCATGTATCCAACCCTGCCAGTGGGAAGATTGATTTTTATCCATTGTGAAATTCCGCATTAACGGTTTGATTTGTCCTGTGACTTGGCAACACATTTCTAGAAATCTTGACTTCACCGCTTTCCTGCATGACATCTCGCTAACAAGCTCTCGGTATTAAACATGCTCCCTCACGTCTTTGCTCTAACAATACTAGGGGTATATTTGGTAAGCCAAAGATATTTTCTGCCCTCTTTTAGTGCAGCCTTCAGTTCTTGTATTTCAGAGCCTGGCAGACGGGCTTATCCTTGATACTTCTGTGCAGCCCACAGAACCAGGATGTAATTGACTGTCCACTTCTGAACACCACACGGCTGAATTTTCTATTATCTGTCCAAAAGGTGATGTAAATTCAATTCAAAAAGGATTGTTAGAATTAAGCAGTGTGTGTGTGTGAGAGAGAGAAAAGACGGTAGAGAGAAAGACCTGCTTTATACTGTAGGTATCGGATGTGTGAGGATGTATTCATGAGTGGAGATGGAAAATAGTTTACATTTATGCTTCCTTTGTATGTTGTACATTTGTACATCTATGGTTGTGTGAGCAGACAAGTTACATGTGAGACTGTTAACACACACGAGCTTGAATGGTATTAGGAAGTGTGGAGCTGTGTATATTGCGCACTGTAGTGTGTGTTCATACCGTCTCCGGGTCCTTTGGGAGTGTATGGAGTAGGGGGGGACTGTGTCCTAATGATGTGTTTTCTACACCATTGATTCAGTAGCTCTGCTCCACAGTAAACCCTTCACATGCAACGCATTAGAGCCCAGGCTTTTTCCTCCGCCAATCGATTCGCAGAACTTACAGCCGTTCCTCTTTTCTCCTGTCCTTCGTTCTGCGCTCGTCTCCATTCCTCTGTGCTGCTCAGCTTTCCTTTCTTTTTCCTTTTCTCAAGAAAAATGGAAGTAGAGGAGTTTTGTTCTCTTGCTTTGTTTTCGTCAAAATTACTTTCTTTTCCTTACCTTCACCCTTTTCTTTTAATCTATTTCCAGTTAATGGATTCACTGACAATAAACAGACTGATTTGTTTTTCTCTCTTTTTTATTTTAGGTGTGCATTTTTTTTCACTTTCTTTTCTTTTTTTCAATTATTTTCCCTTACTTGTTTCTTTACTTCCTATTTTACATCCTTTTCTTTTTTTCTCTTTTTTTTCCTTTTTTCCTTTATCATCCTTTTCTCTTCCTTTCCTTTGCCTTTTGCTTCTTTCCTTTTTCCTTTTCATTTCCTTTACCTGTTCCTTTCCTTTACTGTATTCTTTCCTTTACGTGTTCTTTTCCTTTAACTGTCCTTTGCTTTTCCTTTCCTTTTCCCCTTTCTTTCTTTTTTTTCTCTACCTTTTACTTTTCATTTTCATTTTTAATGAAAAATACTGTAAAACAGTAATATTGTGAAATCTTATTGCTATTTAAGAACTGTTCTCTAATTGAATGTTTTAAAATGAAATTTATTCCTGTGATGCAAAGCTGAATTTTTAGTATCATTACGCCAGTCTTCAGTGTCACATGATCATTCAGAAATCATAATATGCTGATTTGCTCAATAAACATAATCAATGTTGAAAACAGTTATCCTGCTTAATATTTCTGTGGAAACGGTGATACCTTTTTTTCAGGACTCTTTGATTGAATAGAAATATCAAAACAACTGCATTTATTTAAGATTTAAGAATGTTTTGGTAACAAAGTAAAAGTCTTTTGTCACTTTTAATCCTTGCTGAACAAAATTATAACTTTTTTTTTTTCGTCCAAAAAAATTTTAAAAATCCTACTGACCCAGAACTTTTGAGCATAGTGTATGTCATGTCATTGGGGAGTTCAGTTCATACGCTATCTCAAGATTCTTTCTCATCAGGGATAGTTGCCAGTAGGATGAATCCAGGAGGAATCCAGGTTTAATATTAAACCCCATTAGAAATACATCTACTGACCTCCTGAAATATTCCCTCACACTACCACTTCATTCCGCTGGAATAATATCACGCAAGGAGAAGACTCATTAGTCCCAGAAACAGCTCCTGAATATGTAAGGCCTATTTTATTGAATCAAAAAAAAAGAGCTTGACGTGGTTTCGGCACAGCAATCGAAGGTTTCTCTCACTCTCCCGTTTTCTCTCTCTCTCTCTCTCTCTCTCTCTCTCTCAGATTACTCTCTGAGCTCATATTGCTGTCTTCAAAGTGCATTTTTATTTAATCAGGGGTTTACTGCTTCCAATTAAATATTTTAAGAAGACATGTTGTTTGGATGTGGGGGCAGGGCAAGGCGGAGTGGTGCAAAGGTGTCCTGGAGTCTTTCAGAAGACCTTGAATTCTCAGACCTTTGGAGGACAGTTTATTCAAATTACCCAAGGTCTACTGGGATACTTGTGTTAAAGGAAGGAGGGAAAACTTTGGGAATTCAGCTCAATCTCTACCACCGTGAAAGCGATACATGCTATTGCAGACACACTTGATAGGCACGGCAAATAAAATTACATGAACAACAAACATGACAGAGCTCGGACACACTTTTTAGAACAATAAATGTTTGATCAGCACATATTGATTTGAACACACACAAACCGCAGCAGGAAAAGTCTCTGCTTACATTTTGTTTGTGTGTGTGTGTGTGTGTCACTTTGTTTAGTCTTGGGTTATTGCCCTCACAGAAACTTTTGAAGATGGATGCTTTTTTGGCCAGATGATCAATTGGATTATTCGCAGTGGCAGGTATAAGTAATGACAGTAATAAGCAAAAACAAGTGAAGAAGCAGCTATAATTTATTATTCATATCATGAATACCAATTGTTATAAATGATGCCTGCACTATTCCATTGCACTCTACTCTAGAAACCTGTTGTACAAATAAAAACCTGAAGGCTTTGCTCTAGTGAAGTACTTATCCTACATGCTTTTTACCACTAGCATCCACTGATAAAAAGGCTGTGAAAGTAACCACCATTTAGTTGTGTGCTTATGAAAAAATAGTAAAAAATATTTTTATTTTTAGGGCATGTTCTGTATGTACTGTAAATGCCAATGTGGTTACAAAACATAGATATTTCCAATTACAGACCAAAATTCTTAAGTATTAATCTAAAAAAAAACATTCTTTAAAAATGTAAAAAATCTGAAGAATTTCCATCGATTGAGAGAATAAAAAAAGCAACACGTGGCCGTGTGTTTTTACTTTTCCTTGAAAGCATTAAAAGTATTTTTAGATTAATCTCACATGAAAAGATGTGCAAAGTAATAATTCTGAATTAATTCATCCTGAACAACTTAATATACATCCTTTGTTGCAGACTTTTTTTAAAATAATTTTTATACTTTATATAAAATATTTTTTACTGTTCAAAAGTTTGGAGTCAATAAGATTTTTGAAATGTTGCAGTGTAAATGCATTTATGGCACCTCAGCTTCATCAGACTGGCTGTGTAAATGCATCTAATGCGACTTCAGATGCAGCTTCTGTTTCCTCAGCAGTGGAAAGATAGTTTGTTCATACTAATTTCATTTGAATTGTAACAACTTTCTTAATATTCTAACTGAATTAATTGAAACAAAGTAAGAATTTGATGTGAAAGATGACATATTTAATAAAGTTAGGGGGAAAAAGTTACCATTTATAAACATAGTGGGAAATGACATCTGTTTTGTTACATACAGCAACTCATTTTAAGTTAACTATTTCTTCCTCTTTCCAGTCACAGAGCACTTTATTTTGAGAGTTGTTTAAGTGAGAGAAAATCTGTAACTTAGTCCAGATTGGGGGAATTGTAATGTTTAATTATTTATTTTATTATGTAAATAATTTTTGCATTGAAATTTGCATAGATTTTTGTTTGTATATACTGTCAATTATAGTTATAGGCAAAAATTGGTATCGGCAAGTCACACTTCCAAAGAAATCGGAATCGGCCAAGAAAATTGCAATCGGTGCATCTCTACTTTTGAACGGTAATGTACTTTACACTTTTGAAACTTTTTAATTAAAAATTCAAATCTGAAATTCTTTAATTATCTTTGCCGGTTAAAATCAATTCAACAACTATGGTGAAATATTTCCATACACAATTACCGTATGATTGCCCTTTTTATGTATTTACATATTTAACATATTGAATTACATATTTACATATTGAATTTTGATTAGCCATTTCTTTCTTACATCTTTAAAATGATGCAAGAAAGAAACCAGTGTTTCATGTGCTGGTTCTCATTCCCTGAGACAAAAAACAAGATGTACTAAGTGTCATGGCAGAGTTTATGGTGGCTCTGATGTGGCATGTCATTATGCACAACTACAGACTAAAACCTACTGTAAAATAAGTTCATTTAAACTAGAACACTATTCTTTTGCAACCTTGTAAGCACTAGTATTTCTTTCATTAAATCTAGTTCTTGCAGCAATTGCTCATCACAAAGTGCAACACTGTGAGTCAGGGTCAGCGATCACCATGGTGACTGGGATGTGATGTTGAGAGATTGAAGACTGGAGACCAGTTTGTGCCATTTGGCTGTTTCACCGGTAATAGATAACTAGGTTTATCTTTATAACAATCAGCTACATTCATATCTAACATTTTTCATTGTTACTAGATGGTGATTTATTTTCTCTCTCTCTTCATAAATTGTTGGAATTTGTCATTCTTGTACTTCAGGGTAAGGCAAAATGTATTGACTAATTCAGATTAGATTTCACTAGTTGACTGTCAATCTTAGAAGGTAGAAACACCCTTCTTTTAATCGCTGAGCTGAAAATACTTTTCAAAGCCTCGAGGGCAGTGACAGTAGAGTGAAGACACTTTGGCGTCCAGAAGATTTGTATCATGAGCATTTTAGATTAATGTCATTCTTTTGCTATCATTCTTCCGTTTACTTATTTTGAGTCTCAGTATGTATCTCCAGCTGTGTGTGTGTGTGTGTGTGTGTGTGTGTGTGTGTGTGTTTTGCTTAAGGGTGTCTGCAGAAGGAGAGATAAGACGCTAGTGTAGGACACTAGTAGATAGTGTTCACAGAATCCTGGTGATCTTATCTTCTCTCTACTTCCTTTTCTCTTGCTTTCCTTCATCCTTTCTTCTCTCTTGTGCTGTGATTTTCACAGCATGCATGTTTTACATCCATAGTGTTAGATTGAGAGAAAGTGGATTGTCCCCTCAGTCATGCTTATCTCGTGTTTTATCAAATTTATTATGAAATGTATTTTAGTGCAAATTCATCACTTGTTATGAAAGTTGCTTTTTTGTTGTTTTTGGAAAAGAAATTAATACATGTGGCAGGTAAAAGTTTTACATTATCAAAGATTTCTATTTCAAATAAATGCTGTTCTTTTGAACTTTCTGTTCATCAAATAATGTATGGTTTACACAAAAATATTAAGCACAAAAAAAATATATTTTAAAATATATTCAAATAGAAAACAGTTATTTTAAATTGTAATAATATTTCACTATAATATTATTATTTTTATTATTTGGTGAGCATAAGGACTACAATAAATACAGCTTAACTGGAACAAAGATAAATGGAGTGTATTTTCAGGCTTATGCATTTTATGGTAATACATTCAGAGTTTGCTTTTGTAAGATACAATTTTTATTCTGTGTCTGGTTGCTATTTGATGTCCAATTTAAAATCTGAATGTAGAAGCAAAACCAGCTAAGAACCACTTTGTTTCTCAAAGTCATAGTGACTTTTTTTTGTTTGTTTGTAGTTTTTTTTTTTTTCTTTTTTCAGAGTGCATGGAGACGCGCCCTGATGTTCAAATGAAACTACACCACTGACAAACCTCCAAGACTCAATTCTTTCCTCTGTTATTTTCTCAAACCTCTAGATTTTGGTGCGAAACCCCTCCATTACCATCCGACCGTTGTATTTCATCTTTTCTGCTCCCTTTGTACTGTATTTTCTTTTCTCTTCTACATTCTCTCTCTGTCGTCTTTAAAGTGCTGTCGTGACCAGACAGAAAGAAACAATATTGCTTTTAGAGGACAAACAAATAGAGGCTCCCCATTATCTTTCCGTTCATCCGGTATACTTGTGTGCATTCGCCTGTGTGTGTGTGTACACCAGCTCTTGTCAAGTGGGACAGGGAAGCATGCACAAGTGTCCCATGAGAGCTCTAGCCTGTTCTATAACATGACAGGCCCTCGGAGGAGTGCACCAAGCTGTCACACTGAGCTCTCCCCTACGCTAATGAGTCAGAGTTAATTAAAAAACCCAGGCAGAACTGCAAGAGACACACACATTGACGCACACACACACATATGCAAGCATACATGCGCTCACCCAACCTGGCCAGGGTTAAACACACATAGTGGAAAGTGGGAAAGAATATTGCTGATTCATGCTCCAGCCTCCGGGGCCTTGTGTGTGTGTGGATGTCAGTGTGTGTGTCCCTTGTGTGTGTTTAGTGTCCCTGCGGTGCTGGGGCTTTTATGGGAAGGCAGAGAGGAAGCTACACTTCTGCTGCCGCTCTCAGTCTTTTTCCTTAGTTTCCTTGATCCTGAGGTCTTGTGTTTCTTTTAGTATTCACCAAAATAGTTACTAAAGTAGCTACTACTGTCATCAAAAATTTAGAAGCTGTGGTTAAAGGTGGGGTAAGCGATTTTTCAAAAATGCTTTAGAAAACTGATTCGGGCCGAATAGCAAAACAAACTTGTAGCCAATCAGCAGTAAGGGGCGTGTCTACTTATGATGTGGAGGAGAGTTCAGTGCACATTAGCCGAGCCGAGTGACCGAAAGATAGAGATGGTGGATAAAAGAACAAACGAAGGCTTAAGGCAAGAAGTAGGACCCGTGTAAATATCGAATCTGCTTTCCAGCGCTGGAGAGAACTCAAGGAGCGGAAGACCCGAGATCGGACGCCCAGGTTGCTTTGTTTCTTCTCGATAGGTGAGTAACACCGTGTCTGCACCGCAACAGCTAAAGTCTGTCTAGTACACTGGACGCGACAAAGCGACCGTTGAAAATCATCAATCCGTGTCAATCCGTCATGAATAGAACACAGCAGCAGTTTTCTGTCGTACCGCGCCGCATCAAGTGTAGTAGACCATAGATATGTATATCTATGGTGTAGACAGCATCACTGATTATGAGATCTGTAGTATTTTGTCGCGCCGCGCCACTCGCGTCCGGTGTAGACACGGTGTAACACTGGTTTTGCTTTGTTTCACAGAACTAATCGTTGCCTGGGTTGCGTATGTATGTGTGGGGTGGAGCTATCAAAATAGGGGCGAGACCCTTTTGGGGTAGGGGCGTGTTTGTTTTGGTGATTTTAAATGTCAACATTGGCTACCAGAAATTGCTTACCCCACCTTTAAAGGATTAGTTCACCCAAAAAATAAAATGTACTCCGCCTGATGACATCTGAAATGTAGATGAGTTTGTTTCTTCATTTAAAGAGATTTGGAGAAATTTAGCGTTACATCACATGCTCTCCAGTATCTCACCGATGGAAGCACGCAGAAACCTGAAAATGGTCTTGTTTGAAAGAAGAGATCCTAATCTAAAAGGTAATATAGAGTTTATAGATATTTGTGGCTGTTTGCGGCTAACTGAAGCAGTGCTACGAGTAGAAATGTTACACAATCAGTTTTTTTTTTTTCATCGCAATTCAATTGAAGATAATTCGATCTATGATTGTCACACAATAAAATAATCTACATTATGAAATTCCTGAGAATGAGAGCTTTCTTGTGATATATGACTTGACTTTATTGTAAAAAATATATCAAATACACATTCTTCGTAAAAAAAGTTCGCAATGGCTAGGCGGAAAATTGTGTGTGGGACGAATAAATTTCTAAGCTCAATTTTACTGCTTTATGAATATAAAAACCAAAAGGAATGGTATTCTTTGTAAAAAAGACACTCCAAGCTTTCAAATGAATCCATATATGGGCTGATACCATATAAGGAAGGCTATGTAAATGAAGCATACACATTTTTAACGTGACTTTGGACCCGTATCCGGGTCCGCAGAGTTTAACTGGTTTTAATGTCTTGTGAAGTGAAAAGCTGCATGTTTGTAAGAAACAAATCCATCATTAAGGCGTTTAACTTTAAAATGTCGCTTCTGGCCAAAATACGAGTCCTTAATCCCTAATAACAGTTCATCCAGTGGAAAAAGTCCATCCTCTGGTGTCCTTTTACATCAAAATTCACCAATATATTTGATTAGACCTGTTTGTTTTGGACTGTTTTCATTTGTAAACTGTGCTTGATCTTTGCATATTTCTCTCCTGATTCATACGAGACAACTTTTTTTCACTGGAGAAAGCAATATTATGGATAGAGGACTCATATTTTGGTCGAAAGCAACCGTTTAAAGTTAAAAACGTCTTGATGCATTTGTTTCTTACAAACATGCAGCTTTTCACTTCACAAGATGATAACTGATGGACTGGTTTTGTGTGGATTATTGTGGTGTTTTTATCAGCGGTTTTGGACTCTCATTCTGACGGCACCCATTCACTGCAGAGGATCCGTATGAGAGCAAGTTATGTAATGCTAAATTTCTCCAAATCTGTTTTGATGAACAGGCAAACTCATCTACTTGTTGGAAGACCTTAGACAGGCAAGGGCAAACTCGGTCCTGGAGAGCCACTGTCCTGCAGAGTTTAGCTCCAACCTTAATCAAACACTCTTGAGCAAGCTAATCAATGTCTTCAGGATTACTAGAAGGCTACATGAAGTTTTATCAGGGTTGGAGCTTAACTCTGCAGGACTGTGGGCCTCCAGGACTGAGTTTGCCCATGCCTGCCTTAGAGTGAGTAAAATTTTGAGTGAATTATTACTTTAACATTGTTGTTTTTTTGTAAGGGTTGGTTTTCTTTCATCACCCAAATGTTTTTTTTAGGCTATTCTTTTTATTTTTATTTATTGGTTTTAAAAAGAAAAGATTAGCATCTTAACGCAACAAGGGGTTGTTTAAAAATAAATTAATGTTTTAATTTTCCATTTTGGTTGGCAATCAGCTTTTTCATCTTATCATTGTTTGTGGCACTATTAGCATGCAGGCAGAAATGTCAGCGCCAGATTATCATGTTTACTCAGCATATTAATATATTAGCATTTTTTTAATATTAATGCAAGATTAGCATAAGCATTAGCAGCCATTAACATGCTTTTGCATATTCAAATTTGCTTACTTCGTCTACAAATGCGACGCTAATCGTTTCAGCTTTTGTTCATTGGTTATTCCACTCAGTTCCTATCCCAGTGGGATTTTTGATTAAGTTGATGCTGAAAAGATTCACGGTTGTTTTTAGCAAACTACCTTAGGCGTTCCTTTTAGCCGGGTGAGATTAGCATCATATGAGATTGAGCTGTACATTAACTCAAATACACATCGATGCACGTTAGGGCAGTTGTTCTGTGGAGGGACAGGAAGATTGTCATCTTGTCACACTGAACCTAAAGACAGAGGTGTGAGCTGCAGCAGGCTATGAAAGCTGATCACATCAGGCATGCTTGAATGAACTTTCACGCTATCTCATTCTTTCTTCTTTCTGATCTCTTCCATAACATTTAGGCCTAGTTGTTGTTGTTTTGGCTTATCCTTTTATCATGCAGCATATTTTGTTCATTCGCATCTGCTAGCATTTCTGTATGATTTTCTGTTTGTGCAAAATCTTGGATACTGTTTTTTTTAAAGGTGCACCATATCAGTATTGGTAAATCAGTATATTAGTACCAATTGTTGATTTATACATGAACATGTTGTTAGGTCTCGGAAATTAAATATTTGGGGATATGGAATGTATTGAACATTATTGTTGTGAATTCTGCACATTTGTCACAAGATAATGTTACCTAGCTGCCTAAAAGTTTGTTGAAATTTCACAAATGACTTGTTATTGTCCCAGAAGCATCATTCATGTGACTAATGTTTTACACTGCATTGCTTTCAAGCAAAAGAATATTTATGAATATGATGTCATGCCGTTTTCCAGCTGTTATTGCAAATGTTAAAAAATGTTAAATCATATACGAATGTTACATGAAAATATTCAATATATATATATATATATATACCGTATTGGCCCGAATATAAGACGACCCTGATTATAAGACGACCCCCCTTTTTCCAGATGTACCTTTTCGAAAAAGGCTTTTTAAAAAACAAATCTTGTTTTTTCTCAGTAAAACACATTTTGTCTTCAATTATTTCCATATTGCATATTTTTCCTATTTTAATGGTAAGTATGGTAAAAACTGGTCAAATGTACCAACAATCACATTTAAAAAATATACACTTTTTGATATAGCATTAAAAAAACAAAACAGGTAGCCCATCTGAATTAGGACATTTAGGCTATCCATCTAATAGTAGCCCACCAATATCTTATTAACAGTAGAAGTTAAATCTTACTGTAGACTTCAAATCTGGGAACTGTCTTACGTTTTAAAATCACAAAGGGAGTTTGGTCCCATCAGGCTAACGTGACAGTCACGACTCATGCAGCTGTAAGGTTTTCTTTTTCTTTAGTTTTTTCTCGCGATCTTTACAACACGCATTACATTACGTATTTCATGGCACACTCGTTTTATGCATATTTGACGCCACCTATTGTTGTGGGTGTATTATTGACATGTCAAAGTCTAGACCCTGAATATAAGACGACCGCGTTTTTTCAGATGTATTCCAAGAAAAAAACATTGTCTTATATTCGGGTCAATACGGTATATATATATATATATAAATTTCAAGCTGTGATTTCAAACTAAGCAGTTTTTTGTACATTACATTTTTCAAGCCTGATTGTACTTAAAATTCTGGAGAGTCTTAAGCCCTATTCGCACAGGATTAGTATTACCTGGTGACTTCCAGTCATTTGTAATAATTGCGGTGGTTGTCTGTAATCTTAATCCCGTGCGAATCGGCAATGTCTGTAATTTGTAAAGTAAAAATTCCCCCGCAAATGACCTATCATATTGCTCAGCACACCGAGGTCCTGTGATAATATTAGTCCTGTGCGAATCGGCATCTCTGTGATTCGGCCATCATTTAGCAGGTCGCATATCAATTTCCAGGTTTTTGTGTTTGCTGTGCGCCTTTTTATCCATCTTTCGTGAAGAATGGAGCTGCGTTGGAGTGTTTGATAGTATTTTGGGTGCTGTCATCATATCGCTACACCATACAATTTGCAGAAAGAGAAAGCTGAAAAGGGTTTAATGTGTTACAAATAAATCAAGCATAAAGCTTGAGATATTATTTTAACCTGGTGAAATGTAAATGACACAGCGCACGAAACTATATTAGTTTATTTTTTTTAAATCCATCTGGACCATAGAACGGGACTCTCAAAGCCTTGACATCCAGGTATCCGGGAGACAAGTCAGTAAATTCGAGTAAAATCACAGGCTTCGCTTATCCCTTGCGAATGCACCACACGAAATTCAGATGTGGGGGGGTAATTTCAAAATCACACAAGGTCCCCAGATAATACTAATCTCGTGCGAATAGGGCTTTAGTGTGAATACTTTTTTTTTTTTTTTGATCAGCATTTTTTTCATTGGCCAAAAATTCTTAAACAGTGCATCCTCATTGTCTGTCAAATTAATGAGCAAGCATACAAAAACATACTCTGTTAAATGTTGATACCAGCATGGCCTTGTAGTCAGAAAATTAAAAGCAGCAGCATATTTTCTTCCACAAACACACACACACTTGTATTTGCGCTCACTCTCCGTCTTTCTCTGGGGAGCGTGAGTGTGTGTGGCTGTGGGCATGTGCTCTCAGAACCTCTTCATCTCTCTTCTGTATTTTATGTCTCTGTGTCTACTGCACAAATGTAATAACATTGTTTTTCTTTCCTGGATTGGAGAAAACAAAATGAAGGTAGAGAGCCCAGCTCTGCTCAAACGGACACCTGCTTGTGTCTCAACCTCTCTGACCTGTCTTTAATTCATCTCTGTCTCTGTTATTTCCTCTCTCAGGCTGTGCCTTCCTCACATACTGTGCAAGAGAATCGGCGCTAAAAGCTCAGACCGCGCTCCACGAGCAGAAGACGCTACCTGGGGTAGGTCATCACGGTCAAACTGGCACATAAACACACGCAAATAACAAAACACATGCACACCAGTACAAATGGGTAGTTGACATATATATGCTGAACTCTATATAAAAACCATTATAGCATTTTTTTTTTTATTATGCATGCAGTATTATGAGCTCATAATAATTCAGAGCCTACATGGAATATTTGTACTTAAAAAAACATTATATATTTATTTTATATATTATAATGTACACTATCGTTCAAATTTTGGGGGCATCAGTAATTTTTATTTTTATTATTATTAATATATTTTGCAGAATACGAGTATTCATTTATTAAGATTTCTAAAATAATAACAATAATAATATGCCATGGTTTGCACAAAAATATTAAGCAGAACGTTTTTAACTTTTATAATGATAAATAAAGTGTTTCTTGAGCGCAAGATCAGTGTATTAGAATCATTTCTGAAGGATCAGGTAACACTGATGACTGGAAAAATTGGATTTGCCATCATAGGAATAAATTTCCATTTTGAAAATGTACTACAATATAAAATGTATTTTAAATAGCAATAATATTTCACAATATTACTGTTTTTACTTCACTGTGACACTAAAGACTGGAGTAATGGCTGATGGAAATTCAGCTTTGCATCACAGAAATAAATATATTTTAAAGTATGTTAAAATAGAAACCATTATTTTATAACATTTTGCAAGATTACAGTTTTTTTCTGTATTTTTGATCAAATAAATGCAGCCTTGATGAGCATAAAAGTCTTCTTTAAAAAACATTACAAGTCTTACATATCCAAAACTTTTGAGCGGTAGTGTGTATATATATATAAATATATATATATATATATATATATATGTATTTAGACATATATTTAAAAAATAAAATAAAAAAGTGCATGGATGTATTATATGTCAACTACCCGAATTTACATACATTTTATGAGTTATTTTTTGTGTTTTTTATTTTTATTTTTTATTTTTTTGGCCAAAAAGTGCTAATTCTTCTTTTTTGGCTCCGTTTTCAATCTCGTCCACTCGCTTCTCATACTCTTTCTTCCTTTTCCTCTCCATCTCTCTCTCTTTCTCTCTGGAAGAGCCTTGTACCCAAGGGCAAGAACTACACAGCACTACATAAGAGCTGTCCTATTTACAGTGTCTTTTAGTGTCTCTGAGCATGTGTGTGTGTGTGTGTGTGTGCGAGCATGCCGTATGAATGTCTACAGGCGTGTGTGGGTATTACTCCGTCACTCCTCTTTAGGTTAGTACAAACTTGCTGTCCCGCTCTAACATTATTTGGTTGCAGTGTGTGTGAGTGTTTTGAAGTTGCTCGGTTTGGTGTGTTCTGTTTTAATGATGCCTCCAGGGAGAATGACAGTTGCCGTGGCGAGCAGAATGCCTTTGATGCGAGTGATTATGACATCATAGATGTTGAATGCAGGGGGAGTTTCTTTGCTGGAGTTCCACTTCCTTTCTTTTAGTGCAGAGAATATTCACTCTGTAAAACCGCTCACACAGCCATACATGTATTGCTCGCCCTCCCCCCAACCTCATGAATGTGTAAGTCATCATGTTAGATGTTGATTGTAATAAGAAAAACCCTTGATCGTCTTATTATGAGCACATCTATTCGCAAGAAATGCAAACGCAGCAGCTGCAAATAAATTCAATCGAAGGCTCTGCCTATCACAAATGTTTCATAAGAATACTAATTAACCAGAGGAGCGTTTTATCGCTCAGGTTGCTCATTCAGAGCTCAGGAGACTTAATAGAGTTCTTGGTTGGGTTTCATTTTAGTCTTTGTCTCGGATGTTTCTCTTACAATTTCTTAAGAGAAATATATTTTTAAAAAATGGGGGAATAGAGCTGTAAAATGAATATGGATTGTATAGCTGAGATAATTTGGGTTTGGAAAAATTTGATGAGAAATGTTGGAGCACATATTAAGATCTTAGAATTTTCTTGGCAGATCTGAGCATTGTTTGAGACATTTTTTGAGACCTATTTTGAAACATTGAGATTATGGGGGTATTTATTTATTTGTTTGTTTGTGGGAAGTACAATCTGTATAATTTAAGTATCAGAGGTATTATTATAGTGATTTTTTTTTTCATTTTTAATTTTACTTAAAGTTTTAGTAATTTTGTTATGTGTTTTTGTCATTTTTTGAAAGTTTTTTGTTTTAATATGTCTGTATATTTAAATATATTATTTCAGGTCTAGTTTTAGTTTACCTTAGAAAATGAGAAATGTTGAATTGACTGCTAGTTTATTGTATTTTTTTATTTCAGTTTACATTTATTTTATTTCAAGTAGCAACATTTATTTGTATTTTTTTTGAAGGTTTTAATTTTAGTTAACTATAATAACTCTATAACAATCTGAGATGCTTGATTGATATTTACAGTATAAGTAGAAATCTCCATTTGTTTTACCAATTATCAAATTTTTCTCTAGGGGAAACTGATTTTTAACTTGTCATATGTACAGTATGAGCCATCATGGCCACTTCAAAGATAAACTCATTTTTATTGTGAATAGTAAATGCTTAAGTAAACAAACAAAGAAAGAGAGAGATAGACAGAGAGAGAAAGAAGTATAAATAAATCTGGAGATGAAGAAAAGTCATTGGATCGTTTTATGTGTTTTATCTGCAGGAGAATCTTGAGCCATCCCACCATTTCTTTTCCTTTCTTTCTCTTTGTCCCCCCTCTCGGCCTTTATGCAGTAATCTCTCTCATTTTTCCACTTCACTTGACAGCTTGATGGTTTTTAGGAAAGTGCTTTTTATGTTATATATATATATTAAACAAACATTTGAACGGTAGTGTATAAATGTGTCGGAACCTTTAGCAAGTCATATCTGTATTAATATAGCTATGCTAACATAAAATGAAAAGCCTTGTGAGTTTCACTATTTTAAAAGATGATGCAGCTTTTGAAGTTATTATATTGTGATTCTTATTTACAGAATTTTTTACAGATTTTTTTTTTTGGGGGGGGTAGTGATGGCAGTGACAGGCCAGGCCAGGCTCTCATGCACACTGCATTTATTAAAATCTCTTCTGGCCTCTCTCGTACTACTGTATGATGCCTCAGAAGCACTCTATTGATTCTGGCACTGGGCCTCATCAGCGGGAGGGTGTGTGTACACACCCACGGCTGCTCTCTCGCTCACGTTTAAATACACAGGCACGCACGAGTACAAACAGAGCAGCTATTACTCACTGCAACGCACACAAATGCAAAATGTTCACAAATACGCATTCATGTGGATGCATATTCATGTAGAAATATTTCCTGGAGACTCGGGCAGTAATGCTCGTTGTGGCATAGCCATACACAGATACACACCATGGCTATGTTCAAAATGGAATACGATTATTTTAGAAATCTGTATGTATGTATTTATGTATTTATTTATTTATTTAATAGGTTAAACTGGTTAAACAAGCTACATTTTACTTTGTGTGTGTATGTGTGTGTGTGTCATTTTTTTATTGCTAGAATTATTGAAATTACAGTTAAAAACTCCAATAAAGTATTTAAAAAATAGAACACCAACTTTCTTTCATTTTTATTGTGAGAATTATTATAATAACAGTTCAAAACTCCAAAAAGTATTTTAAAAAATAGAATTTTTGTAATTACAGTTAAAGTATTCCAAAAAATATTCCAAAATCAGTATGAACATTTCTAATAGCTACATTGTTGTCACTTTAACTCTATTATGTGCATGTTTAATTCAGCAAGCACCATCCAGTTATCGTCTCATAAATAAATCGTTATTTTGCCTTTTTAATCCCATTTTGCATAAAAAATGTCTTAACTTTTGACAGCCCGATCAAATAATGAAGTCAAAAGAGAACTCGGTTCATATTGTTCTTGTTCATTTGTCATAATAGAATGTCAAGTTGATCGCATTGCATTATGGGATACAGTATTTCACACAGTGCACTCTGGTTGCACGTTCTGGCAAATGTTGCATCATTCGAGTCCTCACGCCTACAAAAAACTGACACAGTACTGCATTGTATACACACTGCATGCTACTTCCTTTCAGAAATAGTATTCAATTCTGAACATATCCAAAGATAAACTTACCTCAACTCCCATGTACACACACACATATCTAGACAAAACTGCACACACGTATTTAAACACACACATTCATATTCTCAAACATATAAATATACTGTCCATTGATCCTTAATAGTACATACTGACAGTCTGTGGATAAGCAAACACAACATGGATCATTTTGTAACTCATAAAGGTAAACACACACTCCTACACCAGCTCTGATTTCTGATATGAGCCTGAGCCGTGCCTCCAGGAACAGAGATGAAATGGGAATAATGTAGGGATGGAAGAGAGGATTGAAACGCATGAAGGGAAGAAAGAAAGAAGGACAGAAGAGGAAGCAGCAGGGGATGTGGCTCTTTGCTCTGATTTCTGTTAATTTACTTACACACTCACTCACTCACTCACTCACGCTCTCTCTCTCTCTCTCTCTCTCTCTCTCTCTCTCTCTCTCTTTCTCTTTCTCTCTCTTTCTCTCTCTCTCTCTCTCTCTCTCTCTCTCTCTGGCGATTGTGTGAGATATGCTACAGACCCAGAAATCCATACCATTGACCAACCGCGTGACCTACTTTTGTGGCAGCTCTTTCAATAAGTCTGCCGACTGGTCAGTATAGACCGGTTCCCCGAGAGAGGCACAGGAAAAATGAAGTGTGAGGACCTTTGGATGTGTTTTGTTTTTTAAGCTGATGTGCAGGGCCTCTCCATTTTACTGTATTCAGTTACAGAAAAATGCTGGGTTAATCTTACACTACAAGTCAAAAGTTTGGACTTAGTTGCTTGTTCTTTATTATTACTGTTTTCCACATTTTAGATTAATATTAAAATCAGTCAAACTAGAAAATGGCTCAAACCGAAGTGTGGGAATGATGCCTAAAATGTGTAACATGTAAAATATGACCTAAAATGTGTAGCAGCTTTCTTATATTTAATCTTAGGTGCATGCTGGAATGATCTTTAAACATTATTTTCACATTAATTTCTGAATTTCACATGTACTGGACACTTGTTGGCTGCTTTCTCTTCACTATCCTATTCAACTCCTCTATTTAAATTTAATATGAAATATTTTATATAAGATATATTTTGTGAAGATATTCATATGTATACGCAATTTACACTACCATTTAAAAGTTTGGAGTCAGTAATTTATTTATTTATTTGATTGATTGATTGATTGAATGATTGAATGAATGATTTTCAAAGAAATTAATGCTTTAATTCAGCAAGAAATTGATCGAAAGTGATAGTAAAGACATTTAGAATGTTACAAAAGATTTGTATTTAAAATAAATGCTGTTCTTTAGAACTTGATATTTATCAAAGGATCCTGAAAAAAAAATGTATTTACGGTTATTAAGCATTATAAAACAACTGTTTTCAACATTGATAATAATAAGTAATGTTTATTGAGCAGCAAAACAGCGTATTAACATGATTTCTGAAGCATCATGTGACTGAAGACTGGAGTAATGATGCTGAAAATTCAGCTTTACCATCACAGGAAAAAAAAGTTATTTTAAATTATAATAATACTTCATAATATTACTGTATTTTTTGCAGCCTTGATGAACATAAGAGACCTCTTTCAGAAACAATTTTAAAAAATTTTCTCACCTGTATGTTTTCTTCACGTTCAGGTTCCCCCTTTCATGGAATTTATGCTTGAAGCTGTTAGTCAATTGGAAATCTTTCATCTCTTTTCAAGATTCAAAAATGTTCAGGTTTGCGCTTCTTAAACAGGTATTTCATTGTGCAAAATTGAGCTGCTGTTTTTTTTTTAAACATTTATTAAGATTATGACAGGACTAAAAGTTATTTTAAATTATAATAATACTTCATAATATTACTGTATTTTTTGCAGCCTTGATGAACATAAGAGACCTCTTTCAGAAACAATTTTAAAAAATGAATATTGAATATTTGTGTATATGTATTTATATTTACAAAGGCTATGTCAAATTTAAATATGAAGGCATTTAAGATCATAAGAAAAATAATTTAAAGCTGAGCACATTTTCTCAGAAATCCTTATTACAGTAATAAAAAGAAATATTTACACTTAATAGCAGTATTTATTTTACTGCCTTATTTATGCTAATTTAAATCATAATTAAATCCATAGTTGTTGTATATAGTATGTGGAATATACAATATAAGTGTAATGTGTGCAGTTGTCACGAAAATGTCACAATTCCAATGAATTTTCTTCACAATTCTTAATATACTTTATGCAAAATATGTTTTCTTTTTTCTTTTTTTTGTCATTTGATTTTGGGTTGAAATGTCTCCTGAACACGTTTTCATGCGATTCACCTCATCTCTCTCTGAATCTGCGGTTGACCTCCTTCTTGCAGGAGAACCTTACTCAGAATCACCTGCGAGTTCACATTCCTTGCATAGTCCCTCACAGTTCCCAGTGATTAAACCTGAGAATCCGTCACTGAGAGAGACGTTTTGACAGATACTCGTCTGTTGTCGTGAAAAAAAGATGCTCTTCTTCTCAACTTCTAGAGCTCATTGCCTCCACTGTGGGGGCCTACTGTACAGATTACAACATTATGTAATACGGAAGAGATGCTCTATATCAAGAATTCAGTGTGAAAAATGCTTGTGACAGCACAGTGGCCCAGAAAAAGAGGGGTGGGGAAATAAAATTTTACTTTGCAGCCGATGTCGTGCTGACTTCGTCTAAATACTGTGCGGGCACCCGGAGCGGATGAGACAATAGGTACGTTGACATATCCACTCGTAATAGCGGAGTGGAGCAGACAGCAGTTGCATGTGGTGATTTGTTGCTGGTTAATACGACTGCGCTGTGGCTGTGGTCTGAGCCATATGCCGGCGGAATAATAAACTTTGCAGCGAAGGACATTTGTCCGATGTGATTGGTTTTATTGAAGGACGCATTTTCACAAATCTTATTCGAGACACGGTGGCGCAACAGTTTGGAAGCCAGGGCAAGCGGACGCAACAACAACAGCGAAGTGGGAATAAAAGCGCAATTGCAGGCCACGACTTGGCTGCTTTTTAATTATTGATGGCCGCTTCGACTGTGCATTGGGCAGTAATTGCATTACAGGTCACTTCTCAATAGCAATCTGTGAAAGTTGTGGTGATGTGTGCTGGGAGCCGATCGATAGGCGCTGTCCAGGGTGCTGGATTCAGGCACACTTTTACTCTGTCTTTATGTCTCTCTCTTTCTCTCTCTCTCTCACTCGTTCTACTTTCTGCTCTGTTCTCACCTGTATGTTTTCTTCACGTTCAGGTTCCCCCTTTCATGGAATTTATGCTTGAAGCTGTTAGTCAATTGGAAATCTTTCATCTCTTTTCAAGATTCAAAGAATGTTCAGGTTTGCGCTTCTTAAACAGGTATTTCATTGTGCAACATTTAGCTGCTGTTTTTTTTTTAAACATTTATTAAGATTATGACAGGACTGGTTTTCCCTGAGGAGGTCATTCTGTCTGACTTTATTTCTGCCTGAACTGGTTTATTTCTTAATTTTATTTTGGTGGCACAACCTCTGTGAAGCTGGAGGAAATCTCATTTCATCCGAGTAGCAGTGTCTGTGATTGTGGTATATTAGTATATTATTTTTGCACAGCGTTTCTCATTTACTTTGACCTTCTTTGAATGCCATATCTAAAGCAGAATTTCTTTGCACTTTCATTATGGATTTATTATGAATTTCTTGTTTATTTTTTTTCTGGGTAAAATCAACAAATCACTTGATAGTTCAGATACTGCAGGGAAATTTGATCACAGGCTGCTCACAATGGCCACTGTAGTAAAGCCCATTTGATTTGCATCCACAGGCACATACTGTATATTTTACAGTGGATTTAAAAAATATATATATATATTTATTTGGTTTATAATTGTTTTTATACTAATCACATTATATTGACTAGCATTTTTATTAAATCACACTACTGTTAAAAGTTTGGGGTCAGTAAAAAAAAAAAAATTCAACAGGAAGCATCAAAAGTGACAGTAAAGATATTTATACAGTTACAAAAATTAGTGGTGTATATTAAATTGTGTAATACATCATATTTTTATAAAACAAAATATTAGCGTATAACAAAAATATAACATTTTTAGAAGAAACTATCAATTGTAAAAAATAATAATAATAATAACAATAAAGTGTATAAATATACTAATTTATATTAACTATTATATACAATATACAATTATTTTTATAAAAATAATACTTCTTTAACAAAAAAGCTATTTCAGTCTTTCTGCTTCAGTTTTATGTTTAACGTTTTTACGTTTTACAATTGTATGTTTACTTGCCATTTCTTTGTAATTTATTGTGAAACTGACTTGCAATTTCTGAGAAAAAAAAATGTTTTTATACCAAATGTTTTTTTTTTCAGTGTTGGCAAATGGCACACATTTCACCATCTCTTCTGTCGCTGTTATTTCACCTGCCATTGTTCCCTTGTCTCTGCCTGGTTCTTTCTCATCGCCTCCTTCCACACTTAATTTATTTTGCTGTCTGTCTGTCACACATTTGCTGTGTCATCCTGTCTCTCTTGCTTCTGTTCTCCTGCTGTACTTCGTTCTATCCCTGTCCCCCTCTTTCTCTCGCTGTCGCTCTCTTATGCAGGGCAGAGAGTTGAGGAGACAGTAGATTTTACATGCTCCAAATACACTCATTACGTGTGTGTGTGTGTGTGTGTGTGTGTGTGTGTGTGTGTCTCTGTGTCTCTGTGTGTTTTGGGATGGTGTCATCCAGGGCTGGGTGGCAAGAGGAAGCATGGTTTGTTAAGTCATGATTTGGTGACCACAGGAGGGGAGGGGAGGCTTGGAGAGTTGAGGCCGGAGTGTGTCCAGGCAGCTTGGCAGACATCTAAGCCTCCTGCTCTATTTGTTCTTCCCTCCATTCATTTCATCCTGGCTCTTGGCCTATTCTGTTTCTTCTTTTTGTCCTCTTTTTCTGCGTGGGGTGTCTCTTACTTATTAATTTATATCAGAGGTGGTACTTTGGATTGTTCTGTGCATCATCTCCCATGCCTTGCTGTGCCACGCTCTTCCCGAGCACTGGTTTATGCTGCTTCATTTTGCACCGTGATTTACAGCTCAAACAGCAACATTACAGACTTACTAAAGTTGAAAAAGTTAAAAAGCATAATAGGACCCCTTTAAATAAATGCAGCATTGGTGAGCATAAGACACTTATTTCAAAAACAATAAAAACATCTTATCAACTCCAAACTCACCCAATTTTTTTTTTTTTATGTAATTTTAATTTATTTCTTACAGGTCAGAGAACACAGACATTTCTCCTGACTCATCCACCATCTTGATTTACTGAGCTAGTCATAATGCATTCTGCAATGCATTGACTGCTGTAGAATTTGGCCAGGATTAGGCATTTTAGATGACAGCTTACTTTATTGGAACCGCTTTCATGTTGGAAGTGAGCCTATGATGTTTAAAAATTATGTCTATGTAGGCAGCTCACTAGGTTTTGGAACAGAGCTCTGATTCCTCACGCTGAACTCGCTTATAATGTGTTTTTGTGCTGTTTGGTAATGATCTGTACAGAAGCTACTGTGTACTTCGTCTGACGTACAAAATGTGAGCTTATAGAAAATGTTGAAAATTATATGTGAAGTACGCCCATCGTCCATACGTCAGTCCATCGCCCTCCAGCCGTCTCTCCTTTGGCCTTGAACGTGTAACTCATTGAGCTCTGGCCTGTTTGCGATTGTATGCGTTTGATGCTATGTGTTCATACTGCCAGACTGTGCTCAATGAGGCTTCTCTTCCTGCCGCGGGCATCCTCTCAGTTAGCCAGTCAGCAGCATGTTTGTATGTGTGTGTGTGTGTGTGCGTGTGTGTTTGTGAGTGGGATCTAGACTTGATCCTTTTTTGTGTTCGTGTATGTATCTAGCGGGTGTTTTATTGATAACTTATCAATATCACATCATGTTCATTTAATAACAGGCAGTGACCTTATCGGGGGTATCCAGTTGAACGACTTCTCTGAAGTTCACCGCAAACTGGGTCTCCACTCCTGTGCACTCTTTCACTCTTCACCTTTCTGCATGGCAGAACAATGTCTCTCTCACTTAGTCTCTCTCGCTTTTTCTCTGGTCTCGTCACTTACAACCCTTCGCTTATACCCCTCCTCCTATGTGAAAGTAATTTTACAGCTCCGGACGTCAGATGTGTCATCCTCTGTTAGCTGTTTCTCCCTCTCTCTTTTGTTTTACTCCCAGTCTCTGTGGACACTCGGTGATTTCTCAGGTCCATTATTAGTCAGATCAGCAGCTGAGAGGAGCACTATCTTAGCGTTCATTAATATGCAGCATTAGCATTTGTGCTAAAAACATCGAGGAGCTACTGCTGCCTTCAAGTCCTCCTGGGAGGTTCCTACTTATGAGTCGGGTAGTCATAATTACGGCGTGATGTGCATTCAAGTGATTTTGATCAGAATAAAGTGGATGTGTTGGGCAATTTCGTATTGCACTCTTTTTCACATCCTGACAAATGCAGAATGCTTTTAGCACATCATGAAGGTGTGTAGCTGTAGCTTTATCTGTGTATTGCATCATTCTTGTGCTGCCACAGAGAATTTAAACAAGTCTGTGAATAGTAAAGTTATAAACTGACAAGCAATTTCTTTTTTTTTTTTTTTTTTAGATTAGCTTGTATGTGGGTCAAAGATGAAAAGTAGTTCCCTTTCAGTCGGTCACTCTCGACGTCACGTTTTCAGGCATCAAAACAATAAAAGTTTAATATAGCTTAAACTTTTTTCATACATTAGAATGTGCCCTGTTTATTTTATTTTTTTCTGAGCAAAAAATATTGACTATCATAAATTTATTTTGGAATTATGATTTTTTTTTAATGTTTTTGACTTTATTTCATGTAAAGTACAGTAAAAACAGAAATATTGTGAAGTAGTATTACAATTTAACATAATTGTTTTGTATTTGAATATATTTTAAAGTGTAATTTATTCCTTTGATGACAAAGCAGATTTTTCAGCAGTCATTACTCCAGTCGTCAGTGTCACATGATCCTTCAGAAACAACAGTGATGGCGCAGAGCGATGAGTCACAGAGAAGCATAGCCGCACAAGGGCTCTGACACACAGATGGTGCAACCTGTACATCATTACAGGCCTGTATACTGTGTGGAAAATGTTAAGGACAGCTGCTAAATTAAACAAACTAATGAATGCAGAGTGGCAGCAAAATGGAGGGAGGGTTTAAAAAATGGAGGGATGGGCAATGTTGAAAAATTTCTGTTGTCACAAGGGCTATGTGTTAGTAACCTTAAGGTTTTGAGTCAATGGTCCAATTGGATTTGTATGTTGGTTTCAAACGTCTATCAAAAACCTTTTTAATTTAATATTAAACGTGATACCTTTTTGAATTCATATAATTTATTATTAACAATCTTTGCTTGCGTAAACAGTGGTTTGTTATATTATTTTTTTCTGGATTATTTTATAATTGTTATACTGTTAAATTTTGATAGAAAGCCTACAATAGGCTGATTAAAGCGGGGTTCCATTGTGACAACTTACCCCATACAAACCATACTGTTGGGGCATGTTGTCACCTTGTGTTAAATGAACTGTACAGTATGACATGTCTTGCCGGTCAATAATGGTGTATGTTCTGTAAAGTCTTACTATATATATATATATATATACAGGGCCTAAAACTAACTTTTTGCCACACCTGCTAATGGTCGGTGACATGATAAAATTTACCGGACAATTTTTTTTTACCGGCCATGAAACTCTTTTTGCAAAAACAGGCAGTTATTACTACTACAATAACTACATATATTTATAGTGTTTTTAATTTGTCCTGCTGGTGCATTTTCCCTCAGTTTTATCTATTAATTATAGCCATTCAACATTACAGTATAATTGAAAGCCATTCTTTTTAACATTTTAATAGGCTCTGAAATATATAACAACTTTTAATTGAAGTGATTTTAAAACAATCTTCACATAAACTATATTATATATGCATAAGCTATACATATTAATCTTTATTCAAGCTAAAAAAAATCAAGCAATTAGAGGACCCAAATGTCTCTTTAAAGGGGTCATATGATGCTTTTTTAAAGATCATTATTTTGTGTATTTGGTGTAACAGAATATGTTGACATGCTTTAATGTTCAAAAAACACATTATTTTTCAAATACTGTACATTATTGTAGGTCCTCTATGCCCCGCACGGTCATTTAAGACTTTATAACTCATTTAAGACCACGATTACAGTGTAACTCGCCAAAACCGCGTAAAAACATTGTGTGTGTGTTTTCGTCCATTGAAGCGCTGGTGAGCTTGTCTGAAGCGGCTCAGAATACAGCTGAGCACGCAGCCTTTCAAACTATACTTCACTAAACCGTTTAGGCGGCGTAAACCCAGGTATGTGTCGCCGCATTCTCGGGTTATGAAGAATAAAGAAGGGAAAAGTTAATCTTCCGAAATGAAGCAGCAAAATCTTCTCAGGTAAAAGTTATTAGAACCGTGTCTAGGGGCAAGCTGGCCATCACACTGCTCTGACCTTATCAGTCCGTTTGTATCCTATTATTTGATTCGCTCTTGTCGCTTATGACAGAACAGCTAATCACGATGATCTTGTCTTCGGAAAAGATAATTTTATTCGCTTATGTCCGAAACAGCAAATCTCTTTAAAAACTGGCTGTTGTTTTCACATCATTGCATTGTTATAATTCGTAAAAGTTGTACCCGGCAGCTGGCTACTGACACTGTTACATGGACTCGCCAATGCCGATTTTTACTCGCATTTGGTGCTTGGCAAGCGTAATTTTAGGCCCTGTGTATATATATATATATATGTGTGTGTGTGTGTGTGTGTGTGTGTGTGTGTAGTAAGAATTTACAGATGTTGATAAAATGTGCCCTGGTCTCCCTTGTTTTTTTTAAAGGCAATGATGACAGTATAAATAAAAACTCTCTTTTTCAGCACTGAAAACTCCAATAGAGAAAGAAAGTCATTTATCGAGAATATGTGGGTTGTTGTCTATGTTTTGCACCCAAGTAATGGACAAAATCATTTGGAGGTCAGATTGACTATGTGCAAAACTGACAATGCACACATTTACAAATGCATTCCAACGCACCACAATCCCCAAAGAGAGTGATAAGCAGAGATGCAGATAAAAGTGTGAATGCTTGTTTGCATACTGCCTCCATCACAAGCATGTTGGCTTAAAAACACACACACACACACATAGTGATGAGTTCCCCAGTCACAGCAGGCGAGCATGTTCTGCTGACACATTGAACTCATAACAATGACTGAAACAGGATGAGCAGGTAACCACGGAGACACAGACTGTCGGGTGAAATGACTAAACAGTTGCGCCACTTTTGTAAATAGTACTGCAATGCATAAACCAGAGTCTTCGCAAACTGCCAACAGTGTTGTTTAAATGATTTACCTTTAGTATTTAAATTGCCATTGTCATTCTTTTCCGAATAAACACACCCCCTTTAATGCAACAGATAGATAGATAGATAGATAGATAGATAGATAGATAGATAGATAGATAGATAGATAGATAGATAGATAGATAGATCGATAGATCGATCATTCCCAAGTTCTTTTGCTGAGTTCCATGTTTTATTTTCCCACTCTCTTCATCTTGTTACATCAGGACTTTAGGGCTCTTTCATTAAAGTTTAAATCTACAACTCTCTATGAAGCTAGTTTTGATGAATTAAACAAGCTCTGCTATTCTGCACACACACACACACACACTCCTCTCAGCCTCTCTTTCATTCTCCCTCACTTTTGTTGTCTTTCTTTTGCTCTGTCTCTCTCTCTCCCATAATCCCTTGCCTTTCTCCCCACTTGCCTCTGTCTAATTTCCTTCTTTCGCTCTTATTTTCTCTGTTCTTAATTCATCTGTTTATACTGTCTCATATGGAGGACCCAGACCGTGGAGAGTTTCAGCTCACATATGAAACAGCAGGCGTGCTGTTGGGAGCTGTGCAGGGGCCCAGATGTTTAGGAGGGTAGTCGACTCTATGAAGACACTCTTTCTTTGATTAAACTTTGGAATGACTCCTATTCCCTCCTTTAGAAATTTGCCTCAATCACATCTTACGCACACAATCTGGAACAGCACACCAGGTGCTGGGGAAAATGGTGTTGTGTATATAATGTGTGAGAGAGAGGAGGGGGCCCACGTCTGTTCATATTAACTGTCAGAAATAGACCGGATGCATTGTGTGTGCGATTAGAAGCTTATTGTTGGTCTGTGGGAGTGTGTGTGCACCTGTCTTTGCGCATGTGTGTGTACATCCTTTTCTGAGAAGTCTTGCTTGGATTATGTACCATTATAATCACTTTAAGCGTTTAAAATTAAGTCTAGTTGGTGGAGTGGCTTAAAGATGTGGACTGGTAGCCAATTTAGGTTCAAGTTAAGATCCATAAAATATTAATTTTGAGTAATATGCGTATATGAATAGTTCATATAATTTCCAAACACTTTTTTTTTGGCTCTTTGGTACACAAAAGGTGTTTTGCAGAATTTTCATATAATTTGTGCATTATATTCCAAGTTCTCTTAAGTCATACAACAGTTTCATTTGAGGGGGAAAAATATGTTTAAATCCTAAGTTCATAAGTGCAAATAGAGCACAAGATTTTCAGTGAGAACTGACTTAAATGTATGCTTTTTTTCTTCATGCAACACTGCCGTATGGCTTCACTGCAAAGTGTAGTTACAGTAGATGTAAAATAGAAGCTTGGAAATTCAGCAAACATCTTTTGTGTTCAGAAAATCAGAAAGAAATTCAAATAAATGTGTATATAATTTTTTTTAATCTGAGAGAAGAAAATAGTCTGAAAATCAAAACAAGAAAAATCATTTAAAAAATGAAAGAAATTCAGAAATAAACAGATTAATTTATTCATTTCTGGGTGAACTATTCCTCTACTTCTAGGTTATTTTAGCCTGGCTATCCCTGGAGTAAGTGTACTAAATATAAAAACAATAAGTCATACAACAGTTTCATTTGAGGGGGAAAAATATGTTTAAATCCTAAATTCATAAGTGCAAATAGAGCACAAGATTTTCAGTGAGAACTGACTTAAATGTATGCTTTTTTTCTTCATGCAACACTGCCGTATGGCTTCACTGCAAAGTGTAGTTACAGTAGATGTAAAATAGAAGCTTGGAAATTCAGCAAACATCTTTTGTGTTCAGAAAATCAGAAAGAAATTCAAATAAATGTGTATATAATTTTTTTTAATCTGAGAGAAGAAAATAGTCTGAAAATCAAAACAAGAAAAATCATTTAAAAAATGAAAGAAATTCAGAAATAAACAGATTAATTTATTCATTTCTGGGTGAACTATTCCTCTACTTCTAGGTTATTTTAGCCTGGCTATCCCTGGAGTAAGTGTACTAAATATAAAAACAATGTCGTAAAGCAATTCTCCACCTACCAAATCTGCTATTGAGAACAAAATATGAATAACCAATCATATGCACGTGTCTGACAGCTCTTCTCCAGACTCCAGGTCTTGTAGAGGTCAGTTGCTGGTTAATGCAGAAGGCTGGTGTTTTCCTCTGCTGACAGACATATATTTCTTCATTTTGGGAGTGTAATCTGACCCGTGTCCCAGCACGTGTCTTTTTGCGAAACCGTAATGGAGTGATTACGCAGAAGGCTGATCCAAGACAGGGCCTTTGTTGTTGACGGATCTTACACACTTCATGTGATTATCCACCTTATCATTTGTGTGTGTGTGTGTGTGTGCAATGTACAATAAACAGCAGGCATTTGCCCACAAATTTTGTCATCATTTATTCATCCTCATGTCATTCAAAACATGTTTGACTTAGGCCATGTCCACACGTACACGGGTATTTTTATAAACTGAGTTTTTCCTTCTCCGTCCACATGAAAACGCAAACGCATGCTATGAAGCACTGTCAAGAGCATGCCTAACCAACAGGTGGCGATATAATCTCAACTGTAAAGCCATGTTGGCCAATCAGAAGCCTGAAAAAGTTTCCAGTAGGTGGAGATAACAGCGCAGGCGCCGACGTCACAAGCCAAAAGCTCTGGTTTCGCTGTCTACATGATAACACTGCAACCAGAGTTTTTGAAAATCTTCACCCTGGCAGGCGTTTTCAAAAATCTTTGATTTCAGTGAACTGGTGCTGCGTTTGCGTGTGGACGAACGGCCTAACCGCATAGAAAAGGCTGCGGTTTTAAAAATAACCACGTTCGTGTGGACAGGGCCTTCATTTTTATTAATCTGTAGCTGCTTTGAAACAGTCTGTATTATAGAGATTTATATATAAGTTATTGTGACAAGTTTCTGCTGAACAGAATTTTATTGGTTGCTTGTTCCATGCAAGTAAAATCAATAGGAACTAAAGTTTTCAAGCTTCAAACATTATGCCAAAATGCATAAAAGTCATGAACGGGTCATTCAGTTGGTTCTGTCCAGTAAATTGGTTGATCCAGTTCACAAGAATGCTTCATGTATGAATCAGACTTTATAGGTTCTCGAAAATCAGTGAGTAACAACTTCAATATCAGTCTGTTCCTCACACAAAGACATTGTAGAACTTTAAAAGATGTGGAAAATCATGCATGAGTCATATAGACGGCTTTTATGATTATTTCATGGTGCTTTGGAAGCTTGAAAGCTTTAGTCCCCATGCATGAAAAATGTGTTCCACAGAAAGAAAGAAAAAATGAGGTTATACAAGTCTGAAATGACAAAAGGTTGAGTAAAGAAGACAGAATTTATTTTGCTGGGTGAATTATTGTTTTAACTAGCATGGGATATTTTCTTTGCAGTCTTATTTTCCTATTAAACCAGTGAGGGCAAATTCAGGCCCCTTGTAAATTCATTCACATCTGTGGAATATTAAAAAAAAATACATGCTTGCTTTTATTTGTCCTACAGCAGCAGTGTCTTGGCAACCTTGTGTTTTAAAATAAGCTGAGTAATGAATTATAAACATCAAACTATTGAGTGTCCTATAAAGCTCTTGATTAGAATTTATGATCTCAAGTAAACTTTCTACAAGGTCGGAGTAAGGATAGTTAGGATATTTGATTTTTTTCTAATTATGTTTAAGTGCATTTCACTCTAATGGATGCAACGAGTGCCGACTGAATGCCGTGGGCTTTTTGTGTTTCATATTGTA
Organism: Sinocyclocheilus grahami; assembly: GCF_001515645.1. Lineage (NCBI taxonomy): Eukaryota > Metazoa > Chordata > Actinopteri > Cypriniformes > Cyprinidae > Sinocyclocheilus > Sinocyclocheilus grahami. The sequence continues at coordinate 853,863 of NW_015505240.1, forward strand.
TTTGTGCCATTTGTTCATTGTAGAGATGTACAAAGAAACCATACATTTTTCTCCTCAATGCAGTGTTATTTTGCTCTTCGTTGCATTCTGGCTGTGATTTACAAAAGCTATGAAACTGTCCTAGCTTAACAAGTAGCTACACAACACGTGGTGGCCTTTCTGAGAGGCTGGTCCTTGTTCCCGCTGCTGCTGAGATTGCATATACGGGTTGCTGTGCTCCATACTAATTGCCAGCTCTTGTCAGTTAATTGTGGATTGTGGTGTTTGAAGTGTTCTGATGTATCGGGGCTGTGATGTGGATGAGTGTTCACAGGCCAGTGCGTTCCACAGTGGCTGCAGTGCCGCGCTTCACTCATTAATAATGGGAGGGGTGAGCGAACAGGTTTTAATCATAGAGAGAGTAAAAGTTTGACTGCGTTCCCGTCAGCTGAGCCTGTTTGCTTGGGGGGCAATGTTTTGATCCTTTCTGTCATATACACCCCCAGATCCCAGTGTAACCAGAAGAAGAGAAAAAAAACAATACAAGTTTTCATACAAATGGGTTTTGTATCCACTGCAGACACCGCTAGGGATGGGTGATATATTGAATATTCAGAATATATTAACTGTATTGAATCTATTAATTGAGTGTGTGTGTGTGTGTGTGTGTGTGTGAGTGTGTGTGTGATATTTAAAGATTCAAAATATGTGTAACATTGACATTTGTATTTTTGTTTTTGTATTGTTATTTGTTAATGATTGTTAACATTAACATTATTTATAACATTAACATTTCTAATTTATTAATATGTAAAAATAAGTAATATTTTGTATGTGTATAATATATAAAAAAGATTAAGAATATATATATATATATATATATATATATATATATATATATATATATATATACATACATACATACATATGCCATTGAAATACTTTAGAACATTTATAGTAATTAATAAATATATATAAAAACATTTTGTGTGTGTATATATATAAAAGTTACTGATTGAAATACAGTTTTTAACATATTTATAATAATTTATAAATAATATATGAAGATTCATATACATATGAATATATACAAATTTAAAATAAATACTTCTATTTAAATTAATTAATTAATTAAAGGAATTTATAATAAATGTATACAAATCATGTCATTATTCTAGTGTCACAATACTTCCTTGTCTCTTGATGTGCGCATTAGAACATTTCGATTTTACTCTGTCTCTCTCATTTAAAATTGAGTAGAAATAATTAAATTAGAGTCATTGTCATGAATTAGTTCAAAGTGGCCGTTTCAGTGAATCAATTCAATTGTCTGATTCAGTCATTTGTTTGCTCCATCTTTCAAAAATGTTCACAGAAGTGCCTGCAGCATTTGTTTTGTAAAGATAGATGTAGGAGGATATCGCTGTTTATTACTATCATTGATTTCTAACTACATTTTTATTATATTGTAGTTCTTACATGAAAGATTTGGAATGCACTTTGCAAATTGTTGTTTGGCTGAAATTAGTCTTTTAGAGCATATTGGAAATATTATACTGTATAAATAATATTAATTAAATTAATTGATAAGTAATAATATTTAAAAAGATGAGAAATGTAGATTTGGAGTAGATTTTTTTTATATTTTGCGTAGCCCACAGTGCGTGTAGGAAGTAATCAGCAGAAGTCTGTATGTAGTTCCTTCTCACTTTTTTGCTTTCTTGTACTTTTTTTCCGCTTTATATATCTCTCTCCTGGTCCCTGAGAGGTAAAATTTTAATTAAAGGTTTGTATGTGTGTGCACGTGTGCACGTGTGTGTGTGTGTGTGTGTGTGTGTGTGTGTGTGTGTGTGTGTGTGTGTGTGTGTGTGTGTGTCAGCGAGGGGT
>NW_015505240.1:856342-861677 GCF_001515645.1 Sinocyclocheilus grahami
TGATTTTTTTTTTTATATATATATATATATATATATATATATATATAAAGCCTGGAAGTTTTCAAAACTGAAGAATTTAAAAGTAAATAAAAATTACGATAAAGAATAAGTATTTCAGTGTTTACATATATTCAATATTAAGTCACTAATCAAATAAACAAATTTGTGACACTGATCATGCAAAGTTATTTGTACAGATAGATTGTTATGCAATTTTTAGATTGTTTTGTAGATTTTGATTGTTAGGTAAACTGTAATGCATTTTTTTAAATATATTGTGAAGACACATGTCTTATTATTACCAGTGTTAAATTTTTTATTTTATATTTAAATATAATATAATATAAATATAAATATAATAATATAAATTATATTTTTTTGTCTATACAATTCCATTTTTTTCTGGATTCTTTGATGAATAGAAGGTTTAAAAACAGCATTCATTTGAAATATAATATACATATGTATATGTACATGTATAATTTATAATTTAAACATACATATGATATATAATTCAAACATTGATATATAATTTAATATATAGTTGTTGTTGTTTTTTAAATATGCTGTATATATAATTTGTGTGTATGTATATATACTTATACATATTACATGCTATTTGTATTTACAAAAAAATACAAATATTTATATTTAATTGAAATTATTTTAAATATAAGATTGATATTATTTAATAATAAATTGTCATATTATTTAATTGAAATTATAATATAACAAAATATTAAATAATGTGCTATGGATAGTTCATTTTATGTAGTCCAATGTAAATTTTAAAATTTTCCCAGAATTAATTTGAGCTCAGCTAAAAAGAGTTAATTCCTTCTGTTTGAGGGTAGATTTTATGTAGTGAGCCTTGCTAGTGAGAGTGATATTTCTGCCTGCATGTGGCACCCACAAATCTGCACGTGACCCCATTTTTGCCACCCCTTCCATTACGTCATGCTTCTAAACAGCCTTATCATCTTTACAGTCGGTTCAAGGCCCGTCCTGCTGATGACATGTGGCGTCCCGGTGTTTTATATCAGCGCAGTCAGCGGCGGCCCAGTACAGTGGCCCTGTACGGCCTCTCCCAGCGGCTAACAACCAGATCCCTGTGATCTTTTACAAGAGCCTGGCCAGAGATAAATCATTAAGCTGTCCTCTAATAGCTAAATTACCCACGGAAGGCGGGCGTTCACCGGAGCCCGGGCCCAGAAAGAACAGTGTATCCCCTGCCAAACCGTCACTTGCTGCTATTAAATGCTTATAAATTGTAGTGAGCAGATGGGTCAAGGTTTTGATTTGGTCGTGACCCACACTAATAAATCCATATGATATAAGCTGAGGAAAGCTCGTGCAGACACAAGCCTTTTTGCTCCCTGAGTCCCACTGTAGTCTAAACTGTCCCAAGAATCTTCGCAGTAGGATACGGCATTGGAGATAGAGAAGAAAACTGGACAAAGACGGGAGAATCAGTAAATCAATACGTTTTGCACCGCTAAGCTGCGTGAACACATGCACAAGTGCACAATCACTGAGACACAGGAAAGAGTTGCACTTGCCAAAAGACATTTTATTGTTTTAGAGGGTGTGTGGGATTTTTCTCTCTTTCTATTACCGGTTTTGGATCATTAAGATATAGATTTTTGTTTAGCCGTGTAAGTGGTTTGCCAGGTCCCTGCAGGGAGAGCCAGGCAGGACTTTTTCTGGTTGTGACAGACAGTCCAATCCTCCCCTGGGCCACACTGTGCTCCAAGCCTGCCGAGAAAGAGAGGAACCTCAGAGAGAGAGACAACGGATCAGGAAGAAGATTGTTCAGGTTATAAAAGTGGTTGGCAAAACAGGAATCAGTCAGCAAACAGTGGCTGTGTTTGGATGAAATACTAACTAATACTAACTGAAAACTGTCTAGTGTACACTGTGTTCTGTCTTTGAGTTTGTAAAGTTAGTTTAGCAATGCACTTGAATGCTACATTGTTGTTTACAAAACCACATAAAGTTGCATTCAAGTTGCATCCAGTTATCATCTTAATAGTAGATGCTGTCATTATGTATTTGTAAACATAATAGTGCGACTGGTATGCCATTCTAAATTCAGCCACTAGAATCACTGCTATTATTGCTTCCAGTTTATGCATCGCATTAGATATTAAAGCGCATTGCATTGTTGGAAATATTGGCAGATATAGTTCTCTATAGTGTCCGTATCCTGCAGGAATAGTAAGAGTAACATGTTAGTATGATGTTCTGATGGTTTGAAGAATGAAATTTTGCACACTTTGAAGCAATGGATGAGTTTACACACCAAAAAAATAACGAAAATGAAATAAATTGTCAATATAATAATAGCTTTTACTGAATATATTAAATATACATAGTGGAAAGAAAGAAAAAATTTACAAATGTTTGTAAATTGTAAAAAAAAAAAAAAAAAACTATATATATATATATAATTTACCACATTCCATTTACATTAAAATAGTTCAACAGACAAAAAATACAAATCTTTTCAACATAAGATTTAGGGGCGGCAAATTTTGGATTCATATATATATATATATATATATTTATTTATTTATAAAAAATATATATATATATATATATATATATGCCGTTTTTTTTATATATATACTTGCTTTAAATATATTTTCATTTCATATTAAGGTTTTTTTATTACTTTTTTCTGTATAAAAAGAATTGCTGGAAATTATACAGCTAACGTCATAAATTGATTTTGCTGGAAACTTGATGCATATGATGCAAGATATATAGTTTTCAATAAATTCTAACTGATGATTCCAAACCACTTTGGCTAATATGAATCCATATTTCTTTCATGCCAACAAATATATTGAGTGCATGAACTGGTGCAGTATTTGGTGTTCTTTTTTTTTTTTTTGGTCTGTTGAATTGTTAGTAAAAACATTATGTAATTTGAATGTGATCATTTATTTAAGAATGTTTTACAAACAATTTACATACATTTGTTCTGTTCATGTTTCATGAACTGAGGCATTTAGCCTCTATCTGAGAGTTAGTTTGGTGTCAGGCCACCAGTCACCAGAAACAACATTCTGGAACGTTCCCCAATATTCTGCCACTGTATGCAACTGCACTCCGTTGTCGAGTGCTAATGCTCGTTGTCCTAACAATAAAAACTAGCTAGTGAGATTTCCGCCCCGTCTCTGTCCCCCAATGCGGGAGACTCTGTGTTCTGACCCAGACCTTCATTAGAAATTCACGGAGACAATTTGGGTGAAAGTTTTTTGCATTAATAATGAAAGCGATGTCCCCGCTGCACGGAGGCTGGGGCTGGCGGTCTTGGCAGCCCTCCCGATGTGCAGAGGGTGTCTACAAATGAAAGGGAGTAAATTAAAGAGAAAGAAGAGCTCCTACGCTGCTCTTATGCCTTGTGGGGAGAGGACACTATTTCATTTTTCTTCAAAGAGTGGAAATATGAAACAGTGTTTCTTTTCGGCCGTCACCATCCCTCTCTTTTTCTTTCTTTCTTATTCTCTCTCTCATCACCCCTCCCTCTTTGAGGAGCGTGTTTTAAATTATTAAAGATTTTAATCATTGTTCTAAAATGCTACAGATGGCTGGCAGGGGGCACAGGGAGGTGCTGTTGGTGGGGGGAGGTCGTTTTGGTGGTTGGCGGGGGGGGGTCTGTGAAAGCAGGAACGATTATGTTTTAGAAAGTGACTACTGCTCTTTGCTGTCCTTGCCACTCTGAGGGTGAATGAGTTTATTTTACTCCATATTTCTTGCATTAGACTGTGTTGTGTGTTGTGTGTTGTGTGTTGTGTGTTGTGTGTTGTGTGTTGTGTGTTGTGTGTTGTGTGTTGTGTGTTGTGTGTTGTGTGTTGTGTGTTGTGTGTTGTGTGTTGTGTGTTGTGTGTTGTGTGTTGTGTGTTGTGTGTTGTGTGTGTGTGTGTGTGTGTCCACATTTCAGCTTATTCGGGCCAAGAACTGCCAAATTAAACAGAAAGCCTTTAGATTGTGTAAAACAACAATTCTTTTACAACCTGAGGTTTGAGGCGGTTTGGTTTTGTTATTAATTAATACTTTTATTCAGCAAGGATGCATTAAATTGATCAAAAGTAACAGTAAAGACATTTATAATGTTACAAAATATATTAAATGCTATTCTTTTGAACTTTCTATTAATCAAATAATACTTTAAAAAATGTGTCATGGTTTCTGCAAAAATATTAAGAAGCATAATTTTCATCATTGGTAATAATAATGTTTCTTAAGCTTCAAATCAGCATATTAGAATAATTTCTGAAGGATCATGTGACACTGAAGTAATTATGCTGAAAATTCACAGTAAAAAAATTACATTTTAATATATAGTAATATAGAAATTAGTTATTTTGATTTGTAAAATAGGTATGATTTGTTTTTACTGTATTGTTATCAAATAATTGCAGTCTTGAATAGCATAAAATAGATATTTAAGAGTCATTAAAAGTTACCTTCCCCAAACAAAATTGTTCACTTTATTTTTCTATACAAAGGGGGTAAAAATGCTAGAAACATTATACAGCTATAATCTAACTCCATAAATGCATTTTGCTGAAAAATGTTGGCATATGAAAGAAAACAGTACTGATTAATATATATTATGTAACACATCCTTACTGATGCTTCTAAGTTATTTTTGCAAATTTGACAAATCTTCATCTGTTAACTAGCTAGATAACATTCATATATGCTGACATTTCTCATTATTATCAATGGTGAATTGATAATCCTGCTTAATATTTTTGTGGAAACCATGATAAATTTTTTTTCAGGGATGAAATAGAAAGTTTTAAGGATAGAAAGTTTAAACAAACGGCATTTAATTGGGAAAAAAAAAGGTAATACTATAAATCTTTAGTTTAATGTCTTTACTGATCATTTTAATGTTTTCCTGCTAAATAAAAGTATTAATTCCTTTAAGAAAATGCTTACTTACCTCAAACTTTTGAACAGTGATGTACATGTATAAGGTTATTGAAAATATTCAGTGACAGTGAAGCTCTAGCCGAAACACTCACACTAGCCCCTTTTTTTTCCTCTTTTTTTTTTTTTTTTTTTTTTTTGTTTTTTTTTTTTTTTTTTTTTTGACTAGTGTGTGACATAAATTATGTTTCTGTCATTGTCATGACATTTATTTAGTTTAGGTCAATATTTAGTTTAACTACTCTTCCAATGCCCATTACAAAGCAGACAATGGTCTTATTCAGCCAAAGACTCGTGCACTAGGAAGTTTATTGTTCCTTCTGGACTGGGAGAGACTTTTAGAGACTTTGGCACACTGCATTTTAACAATATTGTCTGTAAATCAATA
>NW_015505240.1:861797-990621 GCF_001515645.1 Sinocyclocheilus grahami
TGTGTGTGTGTGTGTGTGTGTGTGTGTTTAGAGGAGCTGGTGGGAGCTTGACTGATTCAGCCAGATAAAGAGATAGCAAGTGCATTCATTGGAAAGCAATAGTCTAATAACGTACACGTGAGTTTATTGAGTTTATTGTTAAGGAGCGGATGGGGGCACATCTGCACAAGAGTCTATTCTAATGAGCACAGATGGAGTCTGCGATTCCAAAAGTGAGCATGTGACGTCAGTCGGCCGTCACACACACACACATATGCATGGCTGGTGTGATCTATGTTTCCAGTCAGCATTCGCTATCCAATCTGTCACTTTTAACTAGCTACTACAATATAATTAATTCTGCGATTTATACTACCGTTTAAAAGTTTGGGGTCGGAAAGATTTTTTTGAAGTCTCTTATGCTCAAAAAGGCTGTGTTTATTTGAACAGAAATACAGTGTATATTAAATAATATTGTCTATTTTATTTCAAATGTAATATTCTTGGGATGGCAAAGCAGAATTTTCAGCATCATTACTCCAGTCTTCAGTGTCAGATGATCCGTCAGAAATCATTCTAATATGCTGATTTGCTGAAACATTTCTAATTATTATCAATATTGAAAATGGTTATGCTGCTTAATAGCTTTAAGGAAACCGTGATACTTTTTCAAGTCTCTATGAGGAAAAGAAATTTCAGATAAACAGAATTTCAGACTTTTGTATCATTACAAATATCTCTACTGTCACTTTTGATCATTTTAATGCATCGTTGCTGAAAGAATTAATTTCTTAAAACAATTACTGACCCCACACATTTGAACAATTGTATTATGTTGCTTGCAAAAATAATCACATTTTGTTAGAGTACATGTATACTTTGTACTGTACACTGATTTGTGACTTGCATATTGTTTTGATTCTTTTTGACCGATTCATTAAAACGATGCTGCTCATTGGAGTCATGAATCAGACCACAGCTGTAATTCTGAAAGATTGTTGTTACGTGTAGCCAGTGAGAATGATAAAAAAGAAAGATGTATTTTCTGTTTGTCTTTCTATTATTTTGTGATGCTCAAACCTTCTCTCTCATCATAGTTAATTCAGCAAGCTCACAACTCAGCAAAAATATAACTGTAGTCTCATGGCAAAGGTTCACTCGCTTTCTTTGGCACAATATGACAGTTGCAATAATCTCTGATTCAAATCATCATCCCAATGAATGCTTTTGTCATTTTATGACTTGGCTTTTTCGTCCTTTTTTGAAGATTAAAAGCTTCAGTCTCCATTCATTTGAATGATATGGAAAAGTTAAAAGATAAAAAGTCCGAAAAAAAAGACGAATTTTCATGTTTTGGAGGGTAAACTATGCTTTTAATCAAGTTATTGGGTGTCTGATCGTCTGGTCATATTACTGAGTGCAAGACCCTTAAGGACAGATGATTGTGTGTTCTGGAGGTTATCTGTCAATGTGTGTGCTTTTTCATGCCTGGGCATGTCAGGATGTTGAAGGGGCATGTATTGTTGTTGTGTGTATGTGTTGGTGTGGGCGATCTTCTGTTCCAGCCTGTGTTTAACTCCATTTAAAGCGAGGCAGTTCTTTGCTGTAATGATTGCTTACGGCTGTAAGAGCGCTAAATAGTCCCAGAGGACTGGGTTTGCTGTGGCCTCTCTCTCGGAAAAAGGCTTATGCGTCACACGTGGTACAAAGAGAGAAGAGGTGGCTTCTGATATCCTGACACCTTCCTACCAAAAACTGTCGACATCATCGCATTTGCAGTAATTGTGCCACGATTCTTGCACTTTCTCATTCTTTTCGACACCTCTGTTTCTACCCGTTTGACTTCTTGACATTGTGAAGAGAGAATACAAGATCAGATGGATGCTTTCACCCCATCCCAACCTCTCACATCCCTTTACGGCAAGATTTAATCAGTCACATGATCAACTTTTGACCCATTTATGTCTAACGGTAGAAGTGAGCAAGTCCTTGGTGGTTGTGAGTGGTTAGAGTGGGACAAGTTAGTTTCACTTAACCAAGCAAACCAGTCACTAATTTCTTTATAAATTTTATTTTTGACCTTTTGCCTTATTCTTCAAAATGTATTTATTTAATTTTTTTTTTACATTATTGTGTTTTATTTTATTGACTCTTCCTACATTGGAAATTGTATTTATTATTATTTTTTATTTACTTGCACTTTAAATGGCCTCCACATTGCTAATTTTATTTTATTGTATTATTATTTATTTATTTATTTATTTTATTGATGCGTTACATGATGACTACTGCATTTTTTTTTTTTTCACATGACTCCGAATTTGCAAATGTAATTTTATTTTATTGATTCTGGACTCTTGCATTCCAAATTGTATTTATTTTATTATTATTATTGTTGTTGTTGTTGTATTTCTTTCTTTATTTCTTTTTACTTGGAGGAAAGGAAATGGACAGAGGATAATTGAATTCAGAAACTTTGACAACCAAATTCAAACTGTTGTGGCCTGCACAATGTGTCTGACCCAGTGAAACCAAATATTTTCCCACCAGTCTAACTGTGCGTTTGATTTCATGTTGAAGAATGTTGCAGAAAAGAGTCAAAAGAGCACTTAGAAAGAGAAAGGAAAGAGTGTATAAAGCAAGTCACCACAAGAGCCCTAGTAGTATGAAGCTCATAAATAATCTCTAGGCAATTGCACAAGTCCACTTAGAGCTTCACTTTTTTGTCTCGGTAGGGAGAGGAGAAAGGGGGAAATGTGAAGAGGAGGAGGAGGAGAGAGAGAGTCCCCAATTTGACAGCTTTTGGGCTTGTTTTTCATTTTTTATTCATTAGATAAGTAAAAGCAAATACAAGGAAGGCAAGGGGGTGTTGTGCGGTGATTTATGTTTACTTCTCTGAGAGAATGCAGGATTTATTTGCAACCAAGGCTTTATGCTCCACACACCGCAAAGCTTTGCATTACTGAGAGCGAGCGACAGAGAGAGGGAGGAGGTGTAATGTAATAAAGAGGGACATATTCTTTCTTTTCTCTACGCCTGTCTCTTTCCCGCGTGTTGTCAAATAAATGTTCTCTTTTTATCGTCACTATCATAATGACCGGAGGCAGTTTATTGCAGCTGTTTATTGCTTTCATATGTGTAATTATGCAGTGATGGGGGAGAGAGTGTGTGTTTGTGATATGTAATCTGCCTCTCTAATGGATTAGGCCCAACTTTAATGAGCTCATCACACACACACACACACTGATACACATGCTTGGAGAAACACTTGGATCAGAAGAGAGAGAGCAAGAGGTTAGGACTGGTACTAAAACAGGTTGAACATATATTTTGATAACTGACAGTTGCTAATCTATTTCTAATATGTCTATTATTCACATATTGGTCAATGAACAATCAAAATAGAATTGATTAACCATTTAATTTAGCATAATTAGAATTGAAAAATAAATAAGCTTAACTTAAATGCTTCCTGCTTTGTTGCTCATGATGAATGCCGTGCAAAAGTTGTGTTTGCTATTCTATTCTGATAGCATCAGTAATGCATTAGATTGAGGTCTGTAACATTGAAGTGTTTCGAAGTCAAGTTTTTAATTTATCATGTCACAGGATACAAATCAAATAGCCATTATTCACTTTCAGACAGTCTCATAGGCAAAGGTGAAAGATCTCTCGTTTCAAATCCAGTTTCAGCTTTATTCCCATTAGAGCATGTTTCTCCTCATGTTCCTGTTGCACTTTATAAATAGGCAAAAGAAAACTCTATTACTTTACTGAGGAGTATAACGGTAATGTAACACAAGAATAAGAAACTTCTAGAAAAGAAAAGAAAAATCCAAAATGAAATCACTTAAATACAGTACATTCATAAACGTAAAGACAATATGAAAATAAAATTCAATGCCATTACTAACTGTCTAGAATAATGTCCCTGGTTTTATTGTGCATGATCCATCAGTCCATGTTTAAAAAAAAAAAAAAAAAAGGTTTTTATAACCTTTTCTGCAATTGCAACCAAGGCCTCATGAGCTGGGGTAAGTAATATTAAAGGAACCATTTGCTCCCTCTCAGGCCATCCAAGATGTAGAGGAGTTTGTTTCTTCATCGGAACAGAAATGTAGCATTGCATCACTTGTTCACCAACGGATCCCCTGCAGTGAATGGGTGCCGTCAGAATGAGAGTCCAAACAGCTGATAAAAACATCACAATAATCCACAAGTGATCCACATGACTGCAGTCCATCAGTTAACATCTCGTGAAGCAAAAAGCTGCGTGTTTGTAATAAATTCATCATCAAGGTGTTTTTAATTTGAAATTGTTGCTTTCTGCTAAAATATGAGTCTTCTTTCCATAATATTGCCAGTGGAAAAGTCATCTTATCTGAATCAGGAGAGAAAAATGCAAAGATCAAACACCGTTTACAAGTGAAAATAATCCAAAACCGATCTAAACAAATATGTCACTGGATTTTGATGTGAGGGGACAACAGGAGATGGACTTTTTCACTGGAGGAATTATTATGGATTATGGACAGTATTTTGGCGAGAAGCTACGATTTAAAGTAAAAATGCTTTAATGATGGATTTGTTTCTTACAAAATGCAGCTTTTCACTTCGCAAGATGTTAACTGATGGACTGGAGTGGTGTGGATTATTGTAATGTTTTTATGAGCTGTTTGGACTCTCATTCTGACGGCACCCATTCACTTCAGAGGATCCATTGGTTAGCAAGTGATGTAATGCTAAATTTCCCCAAATCTGTTCTAATGAAGAAACAAACTCATCTATATCTCACTTGGCCTGAGGGTCAGTACATGTTAAGCACATTTTTAGGGTTTTTAGGTGAACTATTTCTCTATCCAGTTATGTCATATTTCATGATCCAAGCAAATCCTGATGCATAACATCCCACCCTACATTATATTCGGTGAAATGTTACTTTACAGAAATTAAATGGGTTGTGAATGCTGTTTTGTGTAATTTTTAATCCCATTCAAACTGAAAGGAAATAAAATTAATGCAGAGACTGACAAGAAATGCACTGATAAAACAGAGCTAAAAAGATTAGGGAAAGAAAACTTGAATATCAATATTTCATAGGCAGATGGCAGATTCATGTCTTTATGGGTACGATTAGCTGATGTCTTTCATTGCGTGACATTACATTTAAGTTCCTATTTGTCATTTTCACAATAAAGTGCACAAATCACATTGCTGCTTAATTAGCCAGGTGCTTCCGAATGCACCTGTTATGGCAGAGTTTCTGTGCAGATTGAAGTCACACCGGGTTGGGCCCTGAAAGAGCACTTTCTGTCCCCACCCTTCTGGTAAAGTTGTCTCATTTTCATTTGACACAATTTATAGACGTGCCTCCAAAGCCATGCGATATTTTACACTCCCGGATCATTAAATGAAACCCTTCGGAAGCTCTCGAGGTGCAAAGCACTGTTGCGGGAGGTGTAAAACGCGCAGGGTTTTTTTTTTTACGGGCGTCCCGAGCGCCGGGAGAGGAGGAGGATGGTGGCAGGGGTTTAAAGAGGCAGCCATCCGTGTCGTTTGGGAAGGTTACAAGGAGCCACGGGACTCCAGCACTTTAAAGACTTACCTCAGGACATGCTGCAGTGAGAGAGAGGGAAAGAAAATGAGTGTGGGTTATAGGCACTGTGGTGGTTTAATAATTCAGTGAAATCCAAATTTGAGCAGATGCCCCTAGTGCTCTGGGTAAAATAAGGCTATGCTGAATGGGGAGGAGAGCTTCCTGGAACCTTAAAATGCAGAAGCAGGAAGTAAGATTTAAAGAGTGCCAAGTGGAAATTGTGCTTGAGTGGAGGTCGCTGGGTTGCCGTGCATGTTCCCACCAGATTACTTTCCTCATTAAAGATGTGTGACTCACAATAATCGTTTAAATTGTGTGTTAAGGGGTGTTTAAAGCTGCACTTATGCACTATGTAAAGATGGTTTTGCTATATATGCACATAATGTTTAATATAAAAAATGAAATATTTCTGTGACAATTTCTGTATTTATATATATATATACACACACAAGCACGTTTTTTACAGGATATCATAACTTATATACTGTATATGTGTAACATAAAAATATGCCATATATATTTCTGTACAATAATTTATGTATATTTATTTTATATAATGTAATATGTAAATATATGTTAATGTATATGTGTATATATTACAGAATATCATCAGAACTTGATTTTAATATCATAAAATGTCTCAAAATCTCTCTCGAAACGTCTTTATCATATTCAAACGTCTGAAATTTCGTAAAACTTTTGGTTTATTTCACATTTACACTTATTCATTTAACAGGCATTTAATGCTTCTATCCTAAGCAACTTAAAGGGATAGTTTACCCCAAAAATTACGATTTTAGTCATTATAGTATTATTCCATAGTAGAGGTCTATACGGGTCCAAAAACTCATACCCGAACCCGAAGAGACCCGTAAATGTGCTACACTGAACCGACCCGGACCCGTCTTATTATTTTGAAAGTTGGACCCGGGCCCGTGCAGAACCGAGAAGTGTCAAAAATGTACTACCCGGAACCGACGCGGACCGTCAATTATTTGAAAGATAGACCCGAACCCGGCCGGGAAGACACAGACCCGACTGAACCCGATCGGCACATATTCCTCAGCAAATTGCTATTAACAAGTCGATAAACAAGTTGCAAAAATTAAACTTTTTGTCTTGCCTAATGTAAGAAGCCTTCTCCCTTGTACCTGACTGTGATGCACACAATCCTCCTTGCCAAGAAAGTTCCATCCGTGTTCCTCTCTTGCCAATTGAAATGCGTAATCCACTCATTATTCCACTTTCAAAAGTCCACTTGCTGTCAAGGGGACGGATGACAAATGCGACTTTGCAGTTTTGCATTTTTTGTATCTCGAGTCAACTTGCATAATAATTGAGACTGTTTGCCCATTTGTATTATAATAACGATTGCTCGTCCAGTGCCATGGCTGCTGACGTTAGCTTTACTTATTTGCTATCATCTCTGTGCTCTCTGAGCCGAATCTGAGCAAAAATTTTAGATATAACAACAATACGGTTCATTCATAATATTATATAAAAAATAATCAATAATAACTCACATCACTCATGAAGGTTTCCATTATCACCGTGCGTGTGCATTAACTCCGCCCACCCTGCGTCTGATGGCGTTGCTCCTGTTTTTTTTTTTTCCCACCTTATTTCAAATTACCGACTCACACTTTTCTCATATCTGAGCAAAAATTTTAGATATAACAACAATACGGTTCATTCATAATATTATATAAAAAATAATCAATAATAACTCACTTTACTCATGAAGGTATCCATTATCATCGTGCGTGTGCATTAACTCCGCCCACCCTGCGTCTGATGACGTCGCTCCTGTTTTGTTTTTTTCCCACCTTATTTCAAATTACCGACTCACACTTTTCTCATCCTAATTTTACAAGTTGAAAGTTACAACCATAGTATTTTCCCCCTGCTTTGGAAGTCATTAGCTACCAGAAACCGTTTGGTGACCCACATTCTTCAAAATATCTTCTTTTGTTAGAGAGCTCTGCTACTCTGCAGTCTACTCTCTGTTTGTTTGTCGGTCAGGCAAACACAAGACTGTAGATTTATAATTTATCTTTGTTTTTATTTAGTATTTGTTTGCTGGCTCTCGTGTCTTGAATGACTCTCAATGCAATCTGAGCCCGGCACAACAAAGGCAGGGTAGCTCATCTTTCAAGAATTACCTCCTCCTCCACAAACCCTGAAAGAGCACGCTCATCCCTTTGTGGGGAAATGAAAGGAAGATTATTGTTCCTACTGTGAGAATGAACTTTGAATTTTTTTCTGCCTTAGTTTGTAGAAAGTTTGCTCCCTGCTCTTGGTACGTGACTGCAATTCAAAGCCAGACTTTTTTCAAGCTCACTGTAACAGTATTTTACAGACAGCCCAGCCATTTGTATTTGAATATAAAGGCTGTGATATTCATCATACTTATTTTTCTCCACGAGAGCAGAGGAAAAAGTGATAGATTATTCATTACGTGCTTTCCATTTATCAAAACAAAGCAAGAAAGTGTCAGATGGGATATTTTACGTAACCAAAGTTGGTTTTGCTATTTTGACCTCACTTACCAGTTTCTTAGTGTAGGATCAGTTACCAGCTTCATCAACAATAGCCTTAAAGCAATAGTTCAACTAAAAAATGCCATTCTGTCATCATTTATTAATGTTGTTCCAAAGGCTCAATGCTAAGTGGTGCTAACCATAACATTACAGGTTCAAATCCAAAATATGCTTATACTTTAGTATTCTAGATCATACAGAGAGTGTCTGTTTTACTGTATACGCATTTGTGGATCGGAAGCAGCGATATTATGCAGAATTGGACATGCAGGTGGTGTGTAACAGCTCATCGTGGCTTTTTGGAGTGCTTTAGAATGGGCTAACAGGAGGAAAAAAGAACCCCGTGGTGGAAGACACTCCCTCAGTGCAGACGTGACACCCACACGTATGTTTCTGTGGCCGTTTAGCCCGGCTTGTGTGTGTCTTTGTGTGTGTGCCAGCATGCCAGAGAGTTACATCACCATAAGGCCATGCCATGCTGTGGCTCAGTGGCGGAGACACGGACGGCGTGGCCTGTACAGATGGAGACAGAAGGTTTCTGGTGAGGTGAGGGTGTGCCTGTGAGATACAGAGAGAGAAAAATGTGTTTGTGTGGTACTATATTTATAAAGCAGAGTAATTTTGTGGAATTATGGGTGATTTTGTGCATATGTGAGGGACTTGTTTTTGCCTGCGTTTGCGTGTTTGTGTGCAGGAGGCCTTTTCTGCCTTTGTGTAAAAGGTTTGCCCTCTCAGAATGTGATGTGGCACTCAGGGAGGCCAAAGATTGGTCTGCTCAATGCTGCCATCTAGAGGTGGCGGATGAAAGTCCTCTAAGGGCCTCTGAAATCACAGTTTGGAAGTAATGTGGATGCCTATGGTGCAGCACAATGACAAATGTCTCCAAATGCCACATTATGTTTCATTCAGCTCAGTTTTATGACATGCCATCACGTTCGGTTTTAACATGCGTACTGAGTGTGCACTAGATCTCATTCCACATGTACTTGTCAGATTCACCCTGGGAATGTGAGTGCATTTCATGCATGTCCTCCCGTCGGGATGCATAAAGGCTGTAAGTGTGTGTGTGTGAGAGAGAGAAGTGCTCTCTAAATATTAATCTAAATAGTTTTAGAAAGCTGGTTTTAATATAAATTCAATTATTTGGGGGTTCATGGGAATGTCTGTTTGGTAGTATTTTTATTTATTTTTTACATTTTTAAAAGAATTTCGATGACTCTCAGTATTTTAAATTGAATTAATTGAAACATATTTAAGCTTTTTTAATTTAAGAATTTCAGTGACTGTATCTGTATATAAAAATCATCTCGCGTTAATAATAATAATTTTAATCATATTTAATAAAAAATATAAATATTTTAATGTTTCATTCATTTTTAATTGCCATATTTAAGTTTTTATTTCTAAAAAAATGTTTATGACTATGGTTATTTAAAATCATCACATTAATGATAGTATTATAATATTTAATCAAATCTATGATTAATTATGATTAATTTTGAATTAACATATGTTTTATAGTTTTTATTTATACAAGATTTTAATGACTGTATGGGCATTTAAAATCATTTTTAATAAAATGTAAATAATATTTAAAAGAAAAAATTAATAATTTTAATAGAATAGTTCATTTTCAATTAACATTAAGGTTTTTTTTTTTACTACTTCCATATTTTAAATAATTTCAGTGCCCACAATGGCATGTAAAATCATCACATGAAATTGTTTTTTATAGAATAAATTCTTAATTACTTTGTAATTTAAGCTCACAAGGCACTTACGAGCAGATTTTTGTGAGTGTGCAAAAATCTCATTCAGCACATCCCTGTCAAAATCAACCTGGGAATGTGAGTGCATTTCATGCGTGTCCCGCTGTCGGGATGCATAAAGGCTGTGTGTGTGTGTGTGTGTGTGTGAGAGAGAGAGAGAGAGAAGTGCTAACCATAACATTACAGGTTCAAATCCAAAATATGCTTATACTTTAGTATTCTAGATCATACAGAGAGTGTCTGTTTTACTGTATACGCATTTGTGGATCGGAAGCAGCGATATTATGCAGAATTGGACATGCAGGTGGTGTGTAACAGCTCATCTTCTGGTTCGGGGAACACAATTAGCACACATAGCGGAGTCCATTTGTGCCATTGGGAGAGAAACATTCAAATGTATGTGAGTAGAGGCCTGCTGGAATACCGAGACAGAGTGTGTGTGTGTGTGGCTGTGACCTTGCTCTGCTCCCCGATCTATGTCCAGATCTACCTCTCTTTCTCCATCACTCTCTCTCTCTCTCTTTTCATTATTCCCCCCGCCCTCACTATCAGCAGCCATGGTAAAATAAATAATGCATCAAAACACATTAAAAACATTAGCTGGGCTTTACTGCCAATAAAAGAGGAGAATGCTGGGGATGGAGAAAAATAAGGAGTGAGTGATCAGGTCTGAAAAAGAAGTGAACTTTATGAAGTGAGAACCCAGATCTACCTCTCTTTCTCCATCACTCTCTCTCTCTCTCTTTTCATTATTCCCCCCGCCCTCACTATCAGCAGCCATGGTAAAATAAATAATGCATCAAAACACATTAAAAACATTAGCTGGGCTTTACTGCCAATAAAAGAGGAGAATGCTGGGGATGGAGAAAAATAAGGAGTGAGTGATCAGGTCTGAAAAAGAAGTGAACTTTATGAAGTGAGAACCCCGAGAGCTGTTGGTCTGGACCAGAGCCAGGACGCCACAGGTGCGCTGACCAGGTGCACTGTGGGTATTTTTCTGTCGCAAATGAGTCATTGAGACCAGTAAAATATGCAGTTGGAAGATGACTTTAATAAACATGATTGGCAGTTTATTGCCATTGCAGGGTATTTAATTAGTTTATCATCATTATTATGCATAAGCAAGGACGAGCACAGAAATGCACATGCAAACTTTTATACTCTCTTTCCAAGGTTTGTTATAACTCCATACTTTCTTTTTCTCATCCATTCTCCTTCATATCTTGTATTTATACAGAAGTTTAGGGTAAGTTTTTAAAAAAATACTTCTTTTCAGCAAGACCTCATTAAATTGATCAAAAGAGACAATAAAGACATAAATGATGTTACAAAAGATTTCTGTTAATTAAATGCTGTTCTTTTGAACTTTCTATTCAACAACGAATCCTAAAAAAATGCATCACTTTTTCCACAAAAATATCAAGCAGCACAGCACAGTTATTGATGATAATAAATGTTTCTAATATGCAAATCAGCATATTAGAATGGACTGGAGTACTGATGCTGAAAATTCAGCTTTGCCATCACAAGAATAAAAAACATTTTAAAATATATTCAAATAGAAAACTGTTCTTTTAAATGGTAATGATATTTCAAAATGTTACTGTTTTTACTGTATTTTTGATCAAATGAGCATAAGAGACTCCTTTCTAAAACGTTAAAAAACTTTTGAACAGTAGTGTAAGTTTTCAATAAAACATTATTTTATGAAGCATTAAACATTAAAACATATGTAGTAGTTTATTATTGCCATTGTATTACTGTAAACTGTTGTATCATATTTAGTTAAGTTAGTTTTCTGTTTATTGTTACCGAATGTTGGCATTTAATAATGTAGAAAAATTTCATTAAAAATGAGGGGGAAATACAATAAAGGAGTCAATACTGTTTGCGGTGAAGTTACTCTATTGTAAGATTTTATTGAAAAACATTAACTGCATTTTTATGTCACTTTTTCTGTTGAATAATGAAAACAGCTTACTGAAAAAATAATAATAATAACAAAAACAGCATGGTATTTTCATGATTTTCATCAAATATAAAACACTGCATTCCTTATTTAAACATGAAATGAGTAAATATTAACAAAAAAATAATTAAAGGTTGCAAAGACATTAAGTACTTAAACTACAAATACAATAATTATCTGTGGTCACATGGCAAGGCAGAAGATATCTTTTTTATTAAACCAAATAAAATTGCAATGTCATAAGAAGAGATATATTTCTGGAGCCAGGGAACATTTGACTTGATTTGATAAATTTGACTTGTACTGTACACTGCTATTATGCTTCCCCTATTTTTGGCTTATATCAGCCGAAGAGACTTTTTCCTGTTTCTGTGGTGCAGACAGTGAGAGGGGGTGTAGAAGTAAAGTAGAAAAACATACCTGCTACGTCACAACTCATTTTTGCGAGTAAACTGCTGCAGATGAGCGATAGAGGAAAATCAAAATTCATGTAGAGAAGTATTGTTGTTGAAATCAATTGTAATATTAATCTAATTTAAATATATGAATCATTAATTATTACAAAACTATTTTAATATAAATTCAAATTTTTTTTTTTTTTGACTGGGCATGTGAAATAATATGAAAAATATTTAAGCTTAAATTCATTCAATTTCATTAATTACGATGACTGGGCATGTAAAAATCATCACATAAAATAATATTTTATAAGCTGATCATTGAATTTGAATAATTCTGTTTGATGACTGCACATGTAAAATAATCATTATGATTCTTCTTTATTTTATTTTTTTTTTAAGAATTTTGATGACTGTATGGGCTTGTAAAAATTACAGGAAATAATAGATTTTTCGTAAATATTTAAGTTTATGATTCATTTTGAATTACGTACAGTAAGCTTAATCTTTTTTCATTTTTAAAGAATTTCAATCTATCACATGAAATAATGCTTTGAAAAGAATAATTTCATAATTTTGAATGAACATATTTAAGCTCACAAAATACTTACAAGCAGCTTTTTTTGTGGGCATTTCATCAAACGTATGGACACAAATGGTACTGGAATGGCTCATATACAACCGTATTGATACTAACTGCAATTGTGAACACTTCACTTGAATAGTTTTTGTTCTCGGCTACAAATCTAATGTCTTTTCTTGCCTTTTTCCTCCTCTTTTCTGTCTGTCCTGTCTTTTCCCCTCCCTCGTTCTTCTCTCTCTCTGTTGCACAGATGAACAGGCCAATCCAGGTGAAGCCAGCTGACAGTGAGAGCAGGGGAGGTAGATTTCCACTTCTCTTTTTTCTTCTTCCCTTCCTATTTCTCCCCCCACCTTCCTGTCACTCTAAATCAGTGTCACCATTACCGGTAGATGTCCCCTTCTTAAGTGTCATATATAATGACGCACCTCGATGAGACCCGACAGTCATACAGGGCCCCAGAGGATCTTGGGCCGGCCCTCACACGCCTTACATAAGTGACGGTCACTCTGATTATTACCCTCTGCTGAGGTGCTAGGAGAGCTACGATTTTTCAGTTTTAGTGTTTTTGTATGGACATATACTGTTGTATGGAAGAGTAAAAATTTAGTTTTATGGTAAATTTAAGACTAAAAGTGTAAACTGGAAAACAGATGTTTTATTATGTTTAGTGTTAGTATTGTATTTATGGCTTCTCAAGACGTAAATTAAGTCACTTCCTTTTCATTATGTAATTTAAAATGAATTATTTCAAGTGGTGTGATGAGAAGAATTACCATTGTTAAACTGAATTTTAATAAGATATGAATTTTCAATTATTAGAAATCTCTTTTAAATATTTATTTGGTTATTTGTTTATTTTGATTATCTATGGAAGCTTATTTCTGCCATGGTATTTCTCTCACAGTTCAGATTTTTTTCCCTCACAATTCTAAATTTACAACTTGTGATTCTGACATTTGTTTCTCAGAATTCTGAGTTTTGCATGACGCAATTCTGTTTTTATTTCCTCCACAGAATAACAAAAAGGTAATTGTGACGTTTTATCTCATAATTGAGAATTCTTACTTTTTTCTTGCAATAGCGAGTTTATATCTCGCAATTCTGGCTTTATATGTCTCTCTATTTTTTTCTCAAAATTGTGAGAAAAAAAGAGAATTATGAGATATAACCTTTGTGAGAGAAGTGTCAGAGTTGTGATATTAATTTTTTATCCTGTGGCAGAAACATACTAATTTATTTATTATGATTATGGGTATATATTAAAAAAAATCATCACATGGAATCATATTTTAAATAGAATAGATTTATTTATTTATTTAATTTTTTTATTTTTTTCTTAATATCAGTTTAGTGGTTCTAGATAGCATAGAAAACAGAAAAAAATGAAGCCCATGCTTTGAAGCACCAGAACATTGTTGTTTATGGAAAACATAAAAATGAACATTAAAAGGTTCTCCTATGATTTCCTAAGAACTTTAATAAGGTCCCTTGTTGACATCATAAGAACTTAAGAAGGTTCACCTATGACTTAATAAAAACTTAAACATGTTCTCATGTGGCATCTTAGTAAGTTCTCTTATGAAGAAACTCTTTCGCCTTTGACATCATAAGAACATAAAAATTATATCATATTAAGTTTGTGGGTTTGTGTTCATGGGAGTGAAACTGAGTTTCCATGACTTTGCATGTGTGTCTGTGTGTCACTTACAGACAAAGTGGAAGTAGTTTGGTGAGAGAGAGCTCGTCTTTCCCCCCCTTTTTGGGTCAGATTTTTCAGATAACCAAGATTGATGGACCCACAGAGAGAGCGAGTCAGACATGGAGGCACCTCTCTCTCCTTCACAGCATCTCCCTTCATTTCATGCCATACGTTCGGTCCTTCCTCTAATTGAGAGTGTCTTCCTTTACTCACACTTGACAGATCAATTGTCTTTGTTGTGATGGACAGCTGAATTTATCCCCCTGTTAGCCCTGTAAAAACGCAATATATGTCCCTGCAAAGCCCTCTGATTCCACTGGCAAAACTGATGTGCCGTCCCCGACCGATCCATTCACTAGTCATTTAAAGTGAAACGCCGGGATGGCGAGAGAGATCTAAAGGTCAAAGTGGGAAAGACAAGGAAAGGAAGTGAGAGGCACAAAGACAGAAAGAGACTTAAAGGAGAGTTAGAAAGAAGACAAGGAGCTGGGGGCTGGTCATGAGAGACAAATAAGGATGGATATCAGAGGGAATGAGAGGAAACAGTTGGAGACATGGGTTAGAGACAACTAAACGAAAGACTTGTTCTAAACAAAATAGCTTTTTCTGTCCCACCATTATCAGAAAATGTGCACAATGTGATTTACACGTAGAACAACATTCCCGTTGACCAATCAGAGGCATTAAACCAAACCCTGAAAAAATCCTCAAGCCATGAAATCAGCGGACAGCAGCTGGTTGATTGGAATGCTGTTCCTGGAACAATGGCAACAATGTCATTTTTAAGTTTTAAAATATATATGAAGGTGATTTACATATAAATTATTGAGACATTTTGGGAATCAGACTGCTGGATTTATTTATGGTCCAAGGGGAAGAAGGGCTGAATGTGTTTTTATTTATTTATCTTTATTTTATTTATTTAATCGTTAATTTTATTTAGATTTACCTTAAATCAAATTCATTTTGTAGTTCATGTCTTCATATTCACTCCCTTTCATTTGACATTTCTAATTCTAAAATGTATTTTTTTACTGTCGTCGTATTTTTATTTTATCCAAAAATGTATAAAATAGAATTTTATAAAATGTATAAAAATTGTTTATTTTACCTTTGATTACGTAGATTTACCTTAAAGCAGATACAGATTTGAGATCATTTGTCTTCACAATCACCCTCTCTCATTTGACATTTCTAATTCTAAAATGTGTTTTTTTTTATTGTCGTCGTATTTTTATTTTATCCAAAAATGTATAAAATAGAATTTTATAAAATGTATAAAAATTGTTTATTTTACCTTTGATTACGTAGATTTACCTTAAAGCAGATACAGATTTGAGATCATTTGTCTTCACAATCACTCTCTCTCATTTGACATTTCTATTTTTAAAAAATGTAAATTATTTTTAAAAAGTATTATTGTTGTATTTGTATTTTATTTCTAACATTTTAATTTATAAAATTTGACATTTGTAAACATTTGTCACCCACTCTCATTTTGACATTTCTATTTGTAAATTTATTGTTGTATTGTTATATACATCTATCTATCTTTCTATCTATCTCTACATCTATCTATACATTCACATTTTTAATTTATTGTAATTTTACAAAATTTAAATTGATAAAATATATTGTTTATTTATTTTACCTTTATAGAGTTGATTTACCTTAAATCACATACAGCTTGTAAATCATTTGTCTTCACATTCACTCTAAGTATTGTTATATTTTTTATTTTATTTATAAAATGTGCAAAATTTACATTTATAAAATGTATAACCTACCTTAAATCAAAGGCAGCTTGTAGATTGTTTGTAACACTCACTCTTTCATTTGACATGGTGTTTGATTTTAAGCTATCTTCAGTGGCATTACTGTTACCTGTGTCTTGTGTGCGTCTTATTCCACATATGCGCACCTCACTTGTAAACATTCCCCACAGAGAGAGGCCGGACTAGAGATTAGTCTTGTTGACTGGGCAAGGACACCCTGTCAGAGCATGTTAGTGAGCGGCAGGCCTGGATAAACACAGGAACACACATACTCATACACAGTAGCGCTCATTAATATCTCTGCTGCATCATCCATCATACACACAAACACACACACATTACACATACACTTTTATTAAGTTTACCTATACAAACCCACCAGCATGATCAAACAGAACGTTCAGTTAAAGCACATTTTTTCTATAACCATTTACACACAATTGTTTTAAGCAAGTCTGTAATTATAATTATATTATATTTATAGTCTTTATTAAAAAACAATAGAAGTCTAGGGTAGGCCACCATTTAGATAGAAAGATAAATATGTGTGTGCATGTTTACACACTGTCATATTCAGTCCAATTCCCTCGGCGCCCTATAAATATGTGCCTTGTTTTTTAACTCTGTGCCTTGTCTTGAGTTTAAAACATGCAGCATTGACGCTGCAATTACAGCCTAATAAAACCCTGAAACAATACCGCTTTTGTTCCCCTCACGCTGATGTGTAATTCAATAATGTCGACATAATCCGATAAAGAAAAGCACAAACAATAAACAAGGACTCCTGAGGTGGCAGAATCGACTAGGCGAAAGGTTCTCCACAGATATCTCGCTCATGAACTCATTTCATTATACAGTAGCACCAACAGGCTTTTTTTTTAGTGCTTTGCTGGATTTAGCCACAGAAAATTGTATATTCGGTGGATAAAAAGCATGCATTGTGGGATTGTTCCAATGTGTTTGAAGAGCTTCTATTTATTTTTGGACTTTTCAGAAGTTTGTCTGTGCTGTTGCACTTTAGTAATGGTGACTTTTAATTGCTTTTTGATGACATTTTACAGTACTCACCTCATGCTTGTTTATTTTGAATATTATTATAAGATTCAGTCGTCTTTAATAATAAATGCTCAAATTTTTGCAAACACTGAGGAAAATGCAAACAGCGTATACAGTAAAATATAGTACAAATAGAAAAAAGAGGCGGTGTGCATATATTGAATTGAGCACAAGACATCAGACAGATGTTGTTTTTCCCCCTGTGTAGTCTGTAACAACTTCTCTGTGTTTGTTTCAGAAGACAGAAAACTCTTCGTTGGCATGCTGAATAAGCAACAATGTGAGGACGACGTGCGGCACCTTTTTGAGTCCTTCGGGAGCATTGAGGAGTGCACCATCCTCAGAGGTCCTGATGGAAACAGCAAAGGTTATTGGCTTCAGTCTGATTTTTTACAATCACTGAAGTGTACTTTTCAAGTCTGTATGTTAATATTCATTATTATATTATATTATATTATATTTCATGAAGAATATATATGTTTTTAAACCTTAAAGGTGCACTCTTACACTCATATAATGAAATATACATATGTGAAAAATATATATATATAAATATATAATAAAATAATATAAAAACTGCTTATTATAAAAATAATTTGTGGAGCAATATGGCTTCTTGACCCAGTTAGAGGGTCATCTCTCTCAACATTTTCTTTCTTTCACTTTGCTGATACTTGCTAAAATAAGATATGGAAGCCTAGAATTGTGTCTGTAAATGTCCAAGAGGATGTTTTTGACTGTTTTTTTTTCATCTCTTTAGGTTGTGCGTTTGTGAAGTATTCCACTCATGCAGAAGCTCAGGCCGCTATCAGTGCTTTACACGGCAGCCAAACCATGCCTGTGAGTGCCAGCACATGTGATCATGCACTTTTGTATCATTAGCATGTGTTAAGGCACAAAGAGTCCTCATTTTGTTTGTGTGTGTGTGTGTGTGTGTGTGTGTGTGTGTGTATGCGTGTATGTGTGTGTGTTTCAGGGCGCTTCTTCCAGCCTGGTGGTGAAGTTTGCAGACACAGATAAGGAACGGACCGTTCGACGCATGCAGCAGATGGCCGGTCAGATGGGCATCTTCAATCCAATGGCCCTGCAGTTTGGAGCGTACGGCGCCTATGCACAGGCAAGAGCTCTCTCTCTCATTACACACTATTCCCAACAAAACTGCAGCGTCTCAGTGGAAAAATCTGTCGACTCTAAAGTCTTGATTATACACAGTGCTCCATGCATTATGTGATTGTTATCTTAGTGTGGTAATATATATATATATATATTTACAGTGGTGTGTGTGTGTGTGTGTGATTTTGTCCGTCAGGTTCAACAGCAGGCAGCACTGATGGCATCAGTGGGTCAGGGAGGATATCTCAGCCCTATGGCGGCTTTTGCAGCCGCACAGATGCAACACATGGCCACCATCAACGGCCTCCCAGGGGCTCCCATGACCCCAACATCAGGTGAGGAAACACACACAAGCATGCAGACATTCCCAGACTGTATGGGGTTCAGCTTTAAAGACTTTTAATTATTCATGGCTATCATTTTTGCTTCCTCCCCCCCTTAAGTCATAGGAAATAGTTTGAAAGTGTTTTTTTGTTTGTTTTTTTCGTTTGCATCTATGGAAAAAGCCATAGATGGTTTATAAGAGCATGTGGGTATGGATGTTATGTATCTTGTGTACTTACATTATCCCAAATGTTTCGAAGAATGTTTAAATGTTAAAATTTCTAGAAAACATGGAAACATGGAAAACGCTTTAATATGTTATGCGTTTTATTAGACAGGTGACGACCGCACAGAGTAGCATTATAACAGAACTTTCAAACGTATCTAGTATGATAAAACAGTGCTGCTTTTTTTCCCCACATACGCACACGACCGGAAGGAGCGGAAGCAGTCGACTGTGGCATAATAAAAGCTCAGCTGCTTTCGAGCCGAGCCGTGTGTCGCGCTCGTTCAGCGGCTTCGTTTCACTTCGACGGCTTTCAGTCTCACCCTGCTTCATTCTACTACCTTAATAAATCATTAGCTCATCCATGAACATGATTTCTGCCCGAGTCCCATGGGATTGCTTCGGCTGTGGGGATGAAAACCACAACTCCCATGATTCCACACTCAGTCATGGCGTCATCAAACTATGCCTTTGCTTCTTTGTTTATTTTGAATATGCGTCCTCTAGCAGCGAAAATTACATATTGTGCCTTTAAGTAAACAATTTAAACTCATTTATTATATGAATAATAATACATAATTTAAACTTTAGAAATAGTCATTAGTAATAAAATGAAGAAATATTATTTGGTAGCACTTTACAATACGTTTAAAATATGCTCTCTTCTCCTTGGCCCCGCCCCCAGGTGGAAGCACGCCCCCTGGCATCACAGCTCCCACGGTGACCAGCATTCCATCTCCAATTAGTGTCAACGGTTTCACAGGGCTGCCTCCTCCTCAGGCCAACGGCCAGGCCCCAGCGGAGGCCATGTTTACCAATGGGATCCATCCTTACCCAGGTACTACATGCTCTCATCCACAGATATACAGCAGAAATATAGCAGATTTTAACTTTAAATTATATTTAAAAACTCTATAGACAAACTTTATGGTTACACTTTGCAACAGTAATATACAGGACTAATAATACAATTTTTATGTCGTCATCCTATTTTGAAAATTAATGTCAGTGAATTACAGTATTTCTTGCAGTGTAATCAAATTTTATGTTTGTACATTGTGCACTGTTTACTTATGTGTTTAGGAATATAAGTGTTCTTCCTTTTGATGAGTCTGCAGTCTTTTAGTAAACACGGAAGCATGTCATTAAATATGTTTCTGGAAGTTTCTACGGTTACACTTTACTTGAAGGGGTGTGCATAAGACTGACATGACACCTTCATAATCATGACATTACACATGTCATGAATATAAAGGGTTTTTATGCATGTTTATGACAACTGTCATTAAGTGTCATTCGCTCAGTTCTGTAATTTTTAATGCAAAGATGACATTGTCTTTGTTATGGGCTATGGTTAGGGGTAAGGGTAGGGGTAGGGTTAGGTTAGGGTTAGGTCAAATAATGTCATATTTGCATTAAAAATTACATAACTGAGCAAATGACACTTAATGGGAGTTGTCATAAACATGCATAAAACCTCCTTCATATTCATGACATGTGTCATGTCATGATTATGAAGGTGTCATGTCAGTCTTATGCACACCCCTTCAAGTAAAGTGTTACCGTTTCTACTTTAACTGCATTTGGAAATGCCCAGTGGTCGGCTGGAAGCTGTCACAGTGCGAGTCTGTGTGTGTTGTGGATTGGTATTCATGTTCAGTGCCACAAAAAAAAAGCAAATGCTGTTCAGTGCCACAAAAAAAAAAGCAAATGCCCGTCTCCTGGCTGTATCCCAGTTTTGCAGGAAGTGGTGTTTAGGGAAGACTCGGAGAAGGGCGGCCTGGGCGTGGCACAGAGAAGTTGTTTTGGGGTTCAGGGAAGCTGCTTCCTGTCGTCTCTCTCAGAAGGTATAGAACTCCCTCAGACGTTAGTGTCGTGCAGTGTTGTTTTACTGTGTGTGTCTGGTGAGTGTGTGTGTGTATACGCTATACGGTAGACAGAGGGAGTGAAAGACATGTGAGTAGTTTCTTTATGTTTGTTTGTTTGGTGTCGTCAGCTTTGTAGAGTGTTGTTGTTGTTGTAGTGTGGCTATAGTTATATGTGCATGCATTGTATTTGGCAGACGCTTTCATTTAAAGCTCAAGGGCAAGAGGTGATGCTCACACCTTCCGGAGTTCAATCCTACAGGCTTTTGGTTAGCAGCCCTGCACTTTACAGTATCCATTAGGATACACAACAACCATCGAGTCAAGTCACGTTTATACAATTCAGATTGTGTCAAAGCTTCACAGTAATAAAAAGGAAAAAAGGTGCTGTCATTGCAGAATTGATCAATTATGAAACAAAGACAATTTCTGCTATAAGCAGCTCTACAGAAGACAATAGTGTTCAACTCAAGTCAGTTCAGTATTGATTCAGTTCAGTTCAATAACAGTGTCAGTTTTGCAAAGTCAAAATGTAATACATTTAAAAGCAGGTCTACAGTAGGCGACGTTGCCATTATTCAGCTCAGTTTAAATTGTCTTCTCATCCAACAAATAATGAAACTTTAATCTGATTATATGTAATATATATGCTCTAAATTGCTACATTAGATTTTTTTCACAGAATTTTGGAGAAAATTAAAAATACAATAAAATTGGAGAGAATTAAAAATACAATAAAAGTCTTGCTTACATTTGAAATGTAAAAAGAATTAATGCATGTTTTGTGTACTGTTTTTCACTAAATGAAGCATGACATTTAAAACGTTTTTATTTATATTCACTAATATATGACAATATGTATAATTATGTTTATTATTTATTTACCTACATATATTTCTGGTGAAATGATTTTAAAAAATCTCTTTCCTGCAAAAGCATTGGACCAACAACTCTCATTGAACTAACAATTTACCCAAAAAATTACATTTTATAATTTACTGAACCTCATATCAATATGCTAAATAGTATAATAACATCTATAGAACATATTAGAAATTATTTTATCATTTTAACTATATTATCTTAAATTAGTGTACAAAAAGATCTGCCTAACAAGACAAACACTGCAACATTACATTAATATTAATAAGTTTTCTGATGTCATTTTCACGATCAATACATTTGATAACTAAAATGATGGCACTAATTACATTTATATAAAAAGTCCACAGTGTAATACGAGGTATATGAAAGTTGCATTGCTCTTCGTTCCCCTGGTAAGCAGTCTAATATAGCATTGCCATGGATGACAACAAATATTAGGAAATATCTGACATATGAATGCCGTGATTGACTAAGTATTGCAGAAAGCCAGTGTAATTTTCAGTGTAATTCACTGAAAATCTAGGTCATCTTAATTTTTTTATGAGCATACAGGTTTGGAATAACATGAGGGTGAGTAAATGATGACAGGATGTTCATATTTGGCTGAATTCTCCCAGCTTTTAAGTGAAATGTTACTCGATAGGCCACAAACACCCAATCCTGAGTGTGGATGCTGCAGTGTTTACCGTGTCAGTGTTTTAATAGCGTTAAGTTACCAGGCTGCGAGTATGTGTATCGGTGTTTAGAACAGAGCGTCGCAGGGCTGGACCTGAATTGCCTTTATTACTGTGAAAGCTCTCAGCTGATTGATGTGCCGTGTAGTGCCGTAGATCTATATTGTTCTCCGTACACTCTCCGGCTGTCTTTCCAACTCTCGGGCAGCGGGAAGCTTGGCAGGGCCCTGTGCGAGCGCCACGGCTTAATTGTTTGGGGTGAACGGTGAAGGGGAGGGAAGTGAGGTAAGCTCATTCCCGGCGCACAGCTCTGCCCGAACACACTCAAACGCACTCAGTGACCCCAACTGTGTCTGTAATGCTCTCATCTCTCTCTTTCCTCAGCTCAGAGTCCCACTGCAGCAGACCCCCTACAGCAGGCCTACGCTGGAGTCCAACAATATGCAGGTCTGTCACTCAAAAGGAGGCTGTTTGTGATTTTCCTGCTTCCGAGTTAATAAAAAGTGCATGCGCTGTCTACGTGTGCTGGAATAAGAGGTGGGGAATGTGTGTGTGTTATCTGACACATTGGCGCGTGTGTGTGTGTGTCTCAGCAGCCTTCCCCGCTGCATATGGACAGATCAGCCAGGCCTTTCCCCAGCCGCCTCCCATCATCCCTCAGCAACAGAGAGAAGGTGAGTCTGTCGCCTCCAGATATGTCACCTGTAAGAGTGAAGGATTCAACGTGGTCACTCTGTGACATTTTCTGTAATTGTCTTTTCATTGATGTCCTATTAATATGAGATTTTATACATCGATTGTGCTGTATGCAGCTCAAAAGTTAATGATCAGTAAGATTCTGAAAGGACGCATTAAATTAATCAAAAGTGACAGTAAAGACATTTATAATGTTACAAAAGATTTCTGTTTCTGTTCTTTTGAACTGTTCAAAGTAAAATACATACAAATCAAATCAACAAACCCTAACAAGACGAGTTAAAATGATTGTCTCTGGTGAATGATGGCCTGTCAGAGATCAACAGACGTTAAGGAAATAACCTAGAATGATCCTTTAAGTTAGATTTGGTGCTCTTGGCTGACTGTGTGAAACATTAAACACAAGATTGTGGTTTCGTCTCCCTCCAGTGGCTGCTATTATAAACTATACAGAAATATTACCAATAAACCATCATACAGAGTCACTATCTGTACTCTTACTTTACCAAAAAGGAAGACGACTGCTATGCAGATGACAGGAACCCATGTGCACAATTTGTCAATTGAGGAGTAAAGAGAGTTTCATGTCTGTGGTTCTCATGAGCTGTTATGCATTATAGAATGTTATAATGTTTGTTAATTAAAGTTATTAGAAACCGATGTGCATGAGTTCTTTTTGGGACAATGGACAAAACCAGCTTAACTTTATTCACCATATATTTGTTGATTGTTATGGATTCTAAAACAAGGAATTATGCATATAAAAATAAATAAATAAAAATTAGTGCTGTCAAATGATTAATCACGATTAATCGCATCCAAAATAAGTTTTTGTTTATATATGTTTGTACTGTGTATATTTATTATGCATTTATAAATACACAAATATACATGTATTTATTTTAAAAATATTTACATGTGTATATATATTTATTTTCATATATAATTCATATTATATATAAATATTTTATATATAAACAAAACATATTTTTCTTAAATATATACATGCATGTGTGTGTATTTATATAAACATAATAAATATACACAGTACATACGCATATATTATGTAAACAAAAACTTTTATTTTGGATGCGATTTAATCGTTTGACAGCACTAATAAAAATATAATGTACTACAAACTTTATACAAAATAAATACAACACCAATGATGTTTTATTAGCATTGCTAGTTTTTCAATCATGTATCTTTGCACAGCCAGTATATGCTGCAGTCATTCCCTTTGGATTGTGGTCTGTGGTGTATGATGGGCCTTAGATTTGTCCCAAGAAATTAAAAACAAACTTTGCAATCAGAGTAAGTGCCGTGATTCGATGAAAAAGCTCAAGGTCATCAGAGGAGATCATAATGACGATGATCCGTGAACTAATAATTTCGATCAAGCAGTTTGTCCTTTCTCCATATACAAATGTTACGAATTGTAAATGAGTTTCGCCTATACAGTGCTTTTCTGTCATTTTACACTCAGTTTGAAGGAAGAGCTAATCTAAAGCAACTCTTTTCAGGAGTGCCTGAAGAACCTGGAGGTGTCACCACCGAGTATTTGTTTGTACGGTTATTTCATCTATACAACTTAAGAAGAGAATTGCTATTTCAGATGCCAGGGCAACTGCTCAATAAAGAGAAACTGTTTCTATAGCTTCTACTTTGGCAAGCTGAGTCTAATTTCACCATTTGTCTCTTTGTTTGAACCCGCATCTCTCTTTATTCCTCTCATTTGCACCTATTCTTTCTGTGCTACCTGTCTAACCGCCTCTCTAATCCTTTGTATCCCACAATCCTCCTTGTCTTTCTCTCTCTTTCTCTGTCTCCAGGGCCGGAGGGCTGTAACCTGTTTATTTATCACCTCCCTCAGGAGTTTGGGGACGGCGAGCTGATGCAGATGTTCCTGCCTTTCGGTAATGTCATCTCCTCCAAAGTGTTTGTGGATCGGGCGACAAACCAAAGTAAATGCTTTGGTGGGTAAAAATGATAAGACACCTGTGAAGATTATTCTCATTCCTACTCACACTATTAACATTTTTACCTCATTTCTCTACCACAGCGAAGCTTTCGTTTGAAGCCGGGTGCGCACTGTGTGGTTTTTGCTACGATCCGTTCGTCGGGCTAAATGGAGTTTTAGATCACTTGGTATAACATGTTTATCAATAAGCAACTTTTACAATGAATCGTAGCTTCTTAAGTTTTCCAGTGTCTGAAATTTTAACGGAAGCAATGGATTTGAGCTTGTGCCAATTAAATATCTTCATTGTAACCAGACTATCAAAATTATTAAAAGTGGCAAATCCATTTGTGCAGTTTGGGGTTTTTCATTTTGGATTTATGTTATTACTTCGGATTCGTGTGAAAATGCCAAAGTCAGAACAAACCCTGGTGACATGGTCAAAGTCGTAGATAATATGCATATTTTACACCTAAAATGTTGTTTCATCATCCAGTCTGAGAAGCAACAGGACAGGGAAAAAAAATCACACAGTGTTCACCTGGCTTGAGACAGGAAAAAAGAATGAATGGAAATTTAAAGGGAAAAAAGAAGAGGATGTAGTGTAGCATCTTTATGTCCTTAATCAGCGCGGGACATGAGGCTGTAGGGGGAAACCGCAGAAGCGTGTTCACGTGTCCTGCTCGTGACTAACGTGAACCTCTATATTTTAATTAGCGCTATCTGCAGCTTCACTGGCTCCTTGACTTATCAGAGGCATCCCATGCGTGAACAAACACAACGCTATTCGATTTCGACTTAATATAAATGCAGTTAGCGGGAGGTGTTTCAGAGACTCAGACTTGATGATTTAAAATGCTGAGCTAGCTGAAATGTTCACAATACCTCAAGACAGAACAACCGAGAGTGAGAAAATAGATGAGAAAATGAGAGCAAATAATTTAACGGACCGTTCGACGCATGCAGCAGATGGCCGGTCAGATGGGCATCTTCAATCCGATGGCCCTGCAGTTTGGAGCGTACGGCGCCTATGCACAGGCAAGAGCTCTCTCTCTCATTACACACTATTCCCAACAAAACTGCAGCGTCTCAGTGGAAAAATCTGTCGACTCTAAAGTCTTGATTATACACAGTGCTCCATGCATTATGTGATTGTTATCTTAGTGTGGTAATATATATATATATATATATTTACAGTGGTGTGTGTGTGTGTGTGTGATTTTGTCCGTCAGGTTCAACAGCAGGCAGCACTGATGGCATCAGTGGGTCAGGGAGGATATCTCAGCCCTATGGCGGCTTTTGCTGCCGCACAGATGCAACAGATGGCCACCATCAACGGCCTCCCAGGGGCTCCCATGACCCCAACATCAGGTGAGGAAACACACATACACACGCGCAGACATTCCCAGACTGTATTGGTTTCAACTTCAAAGTCTTTTAATTATTTTTGGTTATCATTTTTGCTTTTTTCCCTTTACTAAGTCATAGTAAATAAGAGCGTTTTTTATTCTTGTTTGGTAAGAGCCATAGATGATTTATAAGGGCATGTTAAAGGCACAATATGTAATATTTTTTAATAAAAATATTCAAAAACCACTAGAACAGTGTTATGTATTTTGCTGACTTGTGTACTTACATTATCCCAAATGTTTCGAAGAATGTTTAAATGTTAAAATTTCTAGAAAACATGGAAACACCAAAGACGCTTTAATATGTTATGCGTTTTATTAGACAGGTGACGACCGCACAGAGTAGCATTATAACAGAACTTTCAAACGTATCTAGTATGATAAAACAGTGCTGCTTTTTTTCCCCACATACGCACACGACCGGAAGGAGCGGAAGCAGTCGACTGTGGCATAATAAAAGCTCAGCTGCTTTCGAGCCGAGCCGTGTGTCGCGCTCGTTCAGCGGCTTCGTTTCACTTCGACGGCTTTCAGTCTCACCCTGCTTCATTCTACTACATTAATAAATCATTAGCTCATCCATGAACATGATTTCTGCCCGAGTCCCATGGGATTGCTTCGGCTGTGGGGATGAAAACCACAACTCCCATGATTCCACACTCAGTCATGGCGTCATCAAACTATGCCTTTGCTTCTTTGTTTATTTTGAATATGCGTCCTCTAGCAGCGAAAATTACATATTGTGCCTTTAAGTAAACAATTTAAACTCATTTATTATATGAATAATAATACATAATTTAAACTTTAGAAATAGTCATTAGTAATAAAATGAAGAAATATTATTTGGTAGCACTTTACAATACGTTTAAAATATGCTCTCTTCTCCTTGGCCCCGCCCCCAGGTGGAAGCACGCCCCCTGGCATCACAGCTCCCACGGTGACCAGCATTCCATCTCCAATTAGTGTCAACGGTTTCACAGGGCTGCCTCCTCCTCAGGCCAACGGCCAGGCCCCAGCGGAGGCCATGTTTACCAATGGGATCCATCCTTACCCAGGTACTACATGCTCTCATCCACAGATATACAGCAGAAATATAGCAGATTTTAACTTTAAATTATATTTAAAAACTCTATAGACAAACTTTATGGTTACACTTTGCAACAGTAATATACAGGACTAATAATACAATTTTTATGTCGTCATCCTATTTTGAAAATTAATGTCAGTGAATTACAGTATTTCTTGCAGTGTAATCAAATTTTATGTTTGTACATTGTGCACTGTTTACTTATGTGTTTAGGAATATAAGTGTTCTTCCTTTTGATGAGTCTGCAGTCTTTTAGTAAACACGGAAGCATGTCATTAAATATGTTTCTGGAAGTTTCTACGGTTACACTTTACTTGAAGGGGTGTGCATAAGACTGACATGACACCTTCATAATCATGACATTACACATGTCATGAATATAAAGGGTTTTTATGCATGTTTATGACAACTGTCATTAAGTGTCATTCGCTCAGTTCTGTAATTTTTAATGCAAAGATGACATTGTCTTTGTTATGGGCTATGGTTAGGGGTAAGGGTAGG
Organism: Sinocyclocheilus grahami; assembly: GCF_001515645.1. Classification (NCBI taxonomy): domain Eukaryota; kingdom Metazoa; phylum Chordata; class Actinopteri; order Cypriniformes; family Cyprinidae; genus Sinocyclocheilus; species Sinocyclocheilus grahami. Next base: position 889,899 of record NW_015505240.1, read on the forward strand.
GGTAGGGTTAGGTTAGGGTTAGGTCAAATAATGTCATATTTGCATTAAAAATTACAGAACTGAGCGAATGACACTTAATGACAGTTGTCATAAACATGCATAAAACCTCCTTCATATTCATGACATGTGTCATGTCATGATTATGAAGGTGTCATGTCAGTCTTATGCACACCCCTTCAAGTAAAGTGTTACCGTTTCTACTTTAACTGCATTTGGAAATGCCCAGTGGTCGGCTGGAAGCTGTCACAGTGCGAGTCTGTGTGTGTTGTGGATTGGTATTCATGTTCAGTGCCACAAAAAAAAAGCAAATGCTGTTCAGTGCCACAAAAAAAAAAGCAAATGCCCGTCTCCTGGCTGTATCCCAGTTTTGCAGGAAGTGGTGTTTAGGGAAGACTCGGAGAAGGGCGGCCTGGGCGTGGCACAGAGAAGTTGTTTTGGGGTTCAGGGAAGCTGCTTCCTGTCGTCTCTCTCAGAAGGTATAGAACTCCCTCAGACGTTAGTGTCGTGCAGTGTTGTTTTACTGTGTGTGTCTGGTGTGTGTGTGTGTGTGTGTGTGTGTGTGTGTGTGTATATATGGGATATGGTAGACAGAGGGAGTGAAAGACATGTGAGTAGTTTCTTCATGTTTGTTTGGTGTGGTCAGCTTTGTAGAGTGATGTTGTTGTTGTTGTAGTGTGGCTGTAGTTTTATGTGCATGCATTGTATTTGGAATACACTTTCATTTAAAGTGACTCGCTCAAGGGCACAATGGTGATGCTTATGCCTTCCGGAGTTCAATTCTACAAGCTTTTGGTTAGCAGCCCACAACTTTTTCCATCAAGCTACACAACAACCAACAGTGAACTGTGTTTCCTTTAAAGGGATAATTCACCAAAAAATGGTATCCTCATTTACTCACCCTGAACCAATGTTGTTCATGCTGTTTCATACAGCAAAAAAATATAGGGACATAGGAGCATTGAATAGTAAGAACAGGCAATATTATATAATAACACACACAAGTCACATTTATTTATATAGTGCTTTATACAATACAGAATGTGTCAAAGAAGCTTCACAGTAATAAACTAACAGTGTGAAAATAACAGTGTCATTGTTGCAGAATTCATCACTTATGAAACAAATTCATTTTTTAGTTTGTTCATTTTTAGTGTTGATTCAGTTCAGTTCAATAACAGTGTCAGTTTTGCAAAGTTCATCAATTATGAAAAATTCAATTCAGTTATCAGAAGCTCTACAGAAGGCAATGTTGCCATTATTCAGTTCAATTGACCCTTCGCAAAGACCCACCCCCCTTAGTTACTGTTGCTACGTCTGACAAGCCATGTTGCTCTCACAGCACACATCATGTTCTCACGCAGTGAAAAATACATTGTGGAGCAAAGAGGAAACTGACAACACGCCGACAGACAAGACGGAGCAGGTTACTTTTGGTATGAAACAAAGTCTCAGCTTTCAAATGTTGTCATTTTTTAAGAAATACAAACAATAAATGCCGTTTTGTGCCGTTGGCTCTAATGTGTCGTGACAAATCACTGTAGCGCCTCAGTTTAAGCGGCACGTGAACTGATCATCTCTTCCTCAAAATAAACATGAATGAATATCAGAAGGTATTTTGTTTCAACCAAAACACACCATTTTTCAAGTTTAAAGTCCACCAACATTAATCTACTCTCCTGTCTGGTTTGTTTGTCGGACAAAATGGTATATTCAGTGTTATAATTGGTCAGATCGCCTGTCAATCAAACTCCCGCCTAAGGGTCGATTCAGTTCAGATTTTCTTCTCATCTGACAAATAATTAACAATAATTTTGATTATATGTAATATTTATTGATATTTAAATATGCTCTAAAATGCTAAATTACATTTTATTTTTTTGCAAATGAAGAAAACATTTTAATGAAATGAATAATAAAAATATAAGAATTAAAATACAATAAAAGTCTTGATTGCATTAAAAATTTAAAAATAATTAAAGGGATAGTTCACCCAAGAATGAAAATTTGATGTTTATCTGCTTACCCCCAGGGCATCCAATATGTAGGTGACTTTGTTTCTTCAGTAGAACACATTTGATGATTTTTAACTCCAGCCGTTGCAGTCTATAGTCGTATAATGCATGGCAATAGTAACAAAATCTATGAGAGTAAAAAAAACATGCACAGACAAATCCCAATAAAACCCTGCGGCTCGTGACGACACATTGATGTCCTAAGACACGAAACGATCGGTTTGTGCCAGAAACCGAACAGTATTTATATAATTTTTTACCTCTAATACACCACTATGTCCAACTGCTTTGAGCGCACGCACAGCGTCTGGTGCGTGAGGTGTGTACGCGCTCTGGCATAGTTTACGTTAATGGGTGTGTGTTGATATCCAGCCGAAGAGCAATCAACCATAACTTCAGGCGAGCAGGCTCAGAAGTTGGGAATACGTGGAAAGTCACCACTCCCGAATGAGTTCGCGCGAGAGAACGTAATCTTTTAGTTTTAAGTCGGTTTGAACAATCCGGATAAGCGCAAGTAAGTACCATTTTGATTAGCCGTCGTACCTACAATGACTGTGCACTGTGTAAACAAAGAGATTCAGTTCAGTTCAATAACAGTGTCAGTTTTGCAAAGTTCATCAATTATGAAAAATTCAATTCAGTTATCAGAAGCTCTACAGAAGGCAATGTTGCCATTATTCAGTTCAATTGACCCTTCGCAAAGACCCACCCCCCTTAGTTACTGTTGCTACGTCTGACAAGCCATGTTGCTCTCACAGCACACATCATGTTCTCACGCAGTGAAAAATACATTGTGGAGCAAAGAGGAAACTGACAACACGCCGACAGACAAGACGGAGCAGGTTACTTTTGGTATGAAACAAAGTCTCAGCTTTCAAATGTTGTCATTTTTTAAGAAATACAAACAATAAATGCCGTTTTGTGCCGTTGGCTCTAATGTGTCGTGACAAATCACTGTAGCGCCTCAGTTTAAGCGGCACGTGAACTGATCATCTCTTCCTCAAAATAAACATGAATGAATATCAGAAGGTATTTTGTTTCAACCAAAACACACCATTTTTCAAGTTTAAAGTCCACCAACATTAATCTACTCTCCTGTCTGGTTTGTTTGTCGGACAAAATGGTATATTCAGTGTTATAATTGGTCAGATCGCCTGTCAATCAAACTCCCGCCTAAGGGTCGATTCAGTTCAGATTTTCTTCTCATCTGACAAATAATTAACAATAATTTTGATTATATGTAATATTTATTGATATTTAAATATGCTCTAAAATGCTAAATTACATTTTATTTTTTTGCAAATGAAGAAAACATTTTAATGAAATGAATAATAAAAATATAAGAATTAAAATACAATAAAAGTCTTGATTGCATTAAAAATTTAAAAATAATTAAAGGGATAGTTCACCCAAGAATGAAAATTTGATGTTTATCTGCTTACCCCCAGGGCATCCAATATGTAGGTGACTTTGTTTCTTCAGTAGAACACATTTGATGATTTTTAACTCCAGCCGTTGCAGTCTATAGTCGTATAATGCATGGCAATAGTAACAAAATCTATGAGAGTAAAAAAAACATGCACAGACAAATCCCAATAAAACCCTGCGGCTCGTGACGACACATTGATGTCCTAAGACACGAAACGATCGGTTTGTGCCAGAAACCGAACAGTATTTATATAATTTTTTACCTCTAATACACCACTATGTCCAACTGCTTTGAGCGCACGCACAGCGTCTGGTGCGTGAGGTGTGTACGCGCTCTGGCATAGTTTACGTTAATGGGTGTGTGTTGATATCCAGCCGAAGAGCAATCAACCATAACTTCAGGCGAGCAGGCTCAGAAGTTGGGAATACGTGGAAAGTCACCACTCCCGAATGAGTTCGCGCGAGAGAACGTAATCTTTTAGTTTTAAGTCGGTTTGAACAATCCGGATAAGCGCAAGTAAGTACCATTTTGATTAGCCGTCGTACCTACAATGACTGTGCACTGTGTAAACAAAGAGTGACGTATACGCGCGAGAGATCACTTTTGGTGCTTGCGTAAACTACGCCAGAGCGCGTACACACCTCACACACCGGATGCCGTACGCGTGCTCAAGGAAGTTGGACATTGCGGTGAATCAGAGGTCAAAAATAATATAAATACTGTTCGGTTTCTGACACAAACCGATCGTTTCGTGTCTTAGGACATCAATGTGTCGTCACAAGCCGCTGGATTTAAATTGGATTTGTCTGTGCATGTTTTTTTTACTCTCATAGATATTGTTACCATTGCCATGCATTATACGACTGATAGACTGCAACGGTTGGAGTTAAAAATCATCATATGTGTTCTACTGAAGAAACAAAGTCACCTACATCTTGGATGCCCTGGGGGTAAGCAGATAAACATCAAATTTTCATTCTTGGGTGCACTATCCCTGTAAGGCATGCTTTGTGTACTGTTTTTCACTAAAAGTATGACATATAAATTAACTAAAAAATATTTTTTTTTTTTATCATTTGATTTTTTTTTTTTAAACCTGTATGTCCTGCTAAATCATTGGACCAACAACTATCATTGAACTGTGGTGCCTTTAAAGAGATAATTCACCAAAAATAAAAATTTTACCATCATTTACTCAACCTCATGTCAATACACAAAATAATATAATAACATGTATATTATGCATATTTATGCAATTTCAATTACAAAACAATCTGCATAAGACGAACATTGCAAGAATATTAGAGAAATATTAATATTGAAGTTCTCTGAGGCCGTTTTCATGTTCAATACGTTCGATAACTAAAATTATGGTGCTAATTGCGTTTATATAAAACAAGAGCACGCAAGTCCTCAGTGTGATATGAGAGATGTTGCATTGCGTTCAGTTACCCAGTTGAGCAGTCTGATATTTTGCATTGCCATGGATGACAACAAATGTTAGGAAATATCTGACGCCTGAATGCTGTGATTGACCAATCAGAAACAAGTATTCCAGAGAGCCAGCGTAATTTTCAGTGTAATTCACTGAAAATATAGGCCATCTTCATCTTCTTTTGTTCATACAGATTTGGAACGACATGACAGTTCATTTTTGGCTTAATTCCCCCTGGTTTTAAGTATAATGTTACTCACAAGTCCATCAAATGAGCCCCAAGCACACAATCCTGAGTGTGGATGCTGCAGTATTTACCGTGTTAGTGTTTTAGCAGCGTTAAGTTAGCAGGCTGTGAGAATGTGTATCAGTGTGTAGAACAGGAGCGTCGCGGGCCGGGCCTGAATTGCCTTTATTACTGTGAAAGCTCTCAGCTGATTGATGTGCCGTGTAGAGTTGTAGCTCTATATTGTTCTCTGTACACTCTCCGGCTGTCTTTCCAACACTCGGGCAGCGGGGAAGCTTGGCAGGGCCCCGTGCGAGTACTACGGCTTAATTGTTTGGGGGTGAACGATGAGGGGGAGGGAAGTGAGGTAAGATCATTCTCGGTGCACAGCTTTCGGAAACACACTCAAGCGCACTCAGTGACCCCGACTGTGTCTGTAACGCTCTTGTCTCTCTTTCCGCAGCTCAGAGTCCCACTGCAGCAGACCCCCTACAGCAGGCCTACGCTGGAGTCCAACAATATGCAGGTCTGTCACTCAAAGGAGGCTGTTTGTTATTTTCCTGCTTCCCAGTTAATAAAAAGTGCATACGCTGTGTCTACGAGTGCTGGAATAAGAGGTGTGAAGTATGTGTGTGTGTTATTTGACACATTGGCGTGTGTGTGTGTCTCAGCAGCCTTCCCCGCTGCATATGGACAGATCAGCCAGGCCTTTCCCCAGCCACCTCCCATCATCCCTCAGCAACAGAGAGAAGGTGAGTCTGTCAGATATGTCACCTGTAAGAGTGAAGGATTCAACGTGGTCACTCTGTGACATTTTCTGTAATTGTCTTTTCATTGATGTCCTATTAATATGAGATTTTATACATCGATTGTGCTGTATGCAGCTCAAAAGTTAATGATCAGTAAGATTCTGAAAGGACGCATTAAATTAATCAAAAGTGACAGTAAAGACATTTATAATGTTACAAAAGATTTCTGTTTCTGTTCTTTTGAACTGTTCAAAGTAAAATACATACAAATCAAATCAACAAACCCTAACAAGACGAGTTAAAATGATTGTCTCTGGTGAATGATGGCCTGTCAGAGATCAACAGACGTTAAGGAAATAACCTAGAATGATCCTTTAAGTTAGATTTGGTGCTCTTGGCTGACTGTGTGAAACATTAAACACAAGATTGTGGTTTCGTCTCCCTCCAGTGGCTGCTATTATAAACTATACAGAAATATTACCAATAAACCATCATACAGAGTCACTATCTGTACTCTTACTTTACCAAAAAGGAAGACGACTGCTATGCAGATGACAGGAACCCATGTGCACAATTTGTCAATTGAGGAGTAAAGAGAGTTTCATGTCTGTGGTTCTCATGAGCTGTTATGCATTATAGAATGTTATAATGTTTGTTAATTAAAGTTATTAGAAACCGATGTGCATGAGTTCTTTTTGGGACAATGGACAAAACCAGCTTAACTTTATTCACCATATATTTGTTGATTGTTATGGATTCTAAAACAAGGAATTATGCATATAAAAATAAATAAATAAAAATTAGTGCTGTCAAATGATTAATCACGATTAATCGCATCCAAAATAAGTTTTTGTTTATATATGTTTGTACTGTGTATATTTATTATGCATTTATAAATACACAAATATACATGTATTTATTTTAAAAATATTTACATGTGTATATATATTTATTTTCATATATAATTCATATTATATATAAATATTTTATATATAAACAAAACATATTTTTCTTAAATATATACATGCATGTGTGTGTATTTATATAAACATAATAAATATACACAGTACATACGCATATATTATGTAAACAAAAACTTTTATTTTGGATGCGATTTAATCGTTTGACAGCACTAATAAAAATATAATGTACTACAAACTTTATACAAAATAAATACAACACCAATGATGTTTTATTAGCATTGCTAGTTTTTCAATCATGTATCTTTGCACAGCCAGTATATGCTGCAGTCATTCCCTTTGGATTGTGGTCTGTGGTGTATGATGGGCCTTAGATTTGTCCCAAGAAATTAAAAACAAACTTTGCAATCAGAGTAAGTGCCGTGATTCGATGAAAAAGCTCAAGGTCATCAGAGGAGATCATAATGACGATGATCCGTGAACTAATAATTTCGATCAAGCAGTTTGTCCTTTCTCCATATACAAATGTTACGAATTGTAAATGAGTTTCGCCTATACAGTGCTTTTCTGTCATTTTACACTCAGTTTGAAGGAAGAGCTAATCTAAAGCAACTCTTTTCAGGAGTGCCTGAAGAACCTGGAGGTGTCACCACCGAGTATTTGTTTGTACGGTTATTTCATCTATACAACTTAAGAAGAGAATTGCTATTTCAGATGCCAGGGCAACTGCTCAATAAAGAGAAACTGTTTCTATAGCTTCTACTTTGGCAAGCTGAGTCTAATTTCACCATTTGTCTCTTTGTTTGAACCCGCATCTCTCTTTATTCCTCTCATTTGCACCTATTCTTTCTGTGCTACCTGTCTAACCGCCTCTCTAATCCTTTGTATCCCACAATCCTCCTTGTCTTTCTCTCTCTTTCTCTGTCTCCAGGGCCGGAGGGCTGTAACCTGTTTATTTATCACCTCCCTCAGGAGTTTGGGGACGGCGAGCTGATGCAGATGTTCCTGCCTTTCGGTAATGTCATCTCCTCCAAAGTGTTTGTGGATCGGGCGACAAACCAAAGTAAATGCTTTGGTGGGTAAAAATGATAAGACACCTGTGAAGATTATTCTCATTCCTACTCACACTATTAACATTTTTACCTCATTTCTCTACCACAGCGAAGCTTTCGTTTGAAGCCGGGTGCGCACTGTGTGGTTTTTGCTCCAATTTCGCCCGTTTTAGGGATGGTAGGGCTAAAGAGTTTTTGATCACTTAGTATGTGACAAGCTCACCAATGAGCGATAAATTACTTTTACGATGAATCGTAACTTCTGAAGTTCTTCCTGTGTCTGAAATTTTGACGGGAAACTATGACGAACCACTTGTATACAACATATTCCACATAAATATCTTACGATGATATGTTATCGTTGTAATCAGACTATTAAAAGGACCAAAAGTTCACACTTAGCAAGTCGTTTGGGGTTTTTCATTTTGGATTTATGTTATTAATTCGGTTTCGTGTGAAAATGGCAATGTCAGAACAAAGCTGGACTGGTGACACGGTCAAAGTCGTAGATAATATGTATATTTTACACCTAAAATGTCGTTTCATTGTACAGTCTGAGAAGCACCAATCAAAGAGGACAGAAAAAAATCACACAGTGTTCACCTGGCTTATGACAGAAAAAAAGAATGAATGGAAAATTAAAGGGAAAATAAGAAGAGGATGTACTGTAGAGTAGCATCTTTATGTCCTTAATCAGCGTGGGACATGAGGCTGTAGGGGGAAACCGCAGAAGCGTGTTCGCGTGTCCCGCTTGTGACTAATGTGAACCTCTATATTTTAATTAGCGCTATCTGCAGCTTCACTGGCTCCTTGACTTATCAGAGGCATCCCATGCATGAACAAACACAACGCTGTTCGATTTCAACTTAATATAAACGCAGTTAGCAGGAGGTGTTTCACAGTCTCAGACGTGATTTGAAATGCTGAGCCAGCTGAAATGTTCACAATACCTCAAGACAGAACAACTGAGAGTGAGAAAGTAGATGAGAAAATGAGAGCAAATAATTTGCGTTGAAATGTTCATGTGTTAACTGAACAGAATTTTGCTGTCATTACTAAGACTTCAATAACAAGTTGAAGATGATTTTCACCATACACTTTGCTTACCAGAAAAAAACTACAAATATATAAATCGTAAACAAAAATAAATAATGCATTTTTGTTGAAATTCAAGCTACCTTTTTAATGAAGTAGCTACACTACAAATTACAAACAAACATAAACTTTACTTAAATGGGCAATATTTCTTAGACCCCATAAAATTAAAATGACAGTTTTATGGCTTTTAGTCCATGTTTGTTAGTTTTAACTCTATCTAAATGCTAGCAAACTTTGAAAAGTTTTCCACGAACCAAAAATATTAGCGATTCATCTTGCACATACACTGTAAAGAAAAATCAGTAACATTTACGGTAAAATACCGGCAAGCTGTGGTTGCCAAAACTTTACTGTAAAAGATATGGTTTCAGCATTTTAGGATTTACAGGAAAAAAACGTATTTCATTAACTGATAAAATGTTATTATACCAACCTAAAAGATATGTTTTCAGCATTTTAGGATGTACAAAAAAAAACGTATTTCATTAATTGATCAAATGTTATTACACCAACCTATTTAAGTACTAATATCTGTTTTGTAGCATTGAAATACACTGACAGCCACCAAAAACAAGTGGTGATGAGAAAGACACATGATGAATCAAAGCTCATCACATACAGCTTTTCCAGAAAGGAAATTGAGATTTATACATCATCTGAAAGCTGAATAAGTAAGCTTTCCAATGATGTATGGTTTTTTATGATAGGACAATATTTGGCCGAGACACAACTATTTAAAAATCTGGAATCTGAGGGTGCAAAAAAATCAAAATATTGAGAAAATCACCTTTAAAGTTATCCAAATGAAATTTTATATATTTACAGTAATACATTTACAAAATATCTTCATGGAACATGATCTTTACTTAATATCCTAATGATTTTTGGCATAAAAGAAAAATCAATCATTTTGAGCCATACAATATATTTTTGGCTATTGCTACAAATATACCCCAGCGACTGAAGGTGCACAGTGTCATTCACACAAACACTAAACACTATCATGGTAACACACGATACTGAAATAATGCAATAAACATTAATTTAACAACATTAGATGTAAGATAAAATCCTAATGTACACAACTGAGAAGATTGAGAAGAACCGAAAACGGAAGTTATTTCAACAAAAAAAGTATTTTTTCAACTTTTGTACACCAGATCGACATTTTGAGAAAAACCTTATAACTGGAAAAACTATTTCAAAAGATTTTGACAAAAAAATTAACATCAACTAAGCCATTTTCACTCACTGAAAGTGTAGTTAAGTTAGTAGTGTCACTATTTGTACTTCCCAGTGTGGCTGCTCGCATAGCAGAAATACAAATTTTCATTTAAATTTTACGAGACATTACACTATCTGAACATTAGCAGGTTAATTATTTTCTGTACTCTGCATGTCATTAAACCGAAGATCTGGCTAACTCCTGCTAATGCTAGGAGCGACTGGATATTGTGTATTAGATTTTGCATGTGCTCTGTGCTTCTGATTATTGTGTATAATATGTATGCTGTTGTACTGTATTGATGGACTTTGTGCATATATGTTGAATGTTAAACATGTGGTAAAAATGTGTCACAATGACTTAAGTAAACTTGTTCGATACCCTTTGCTCCTTCGTTCATTTCACGCTCACCTCATTCTTTGTCATAAAATCATTTCTGGCCTCATTTCTCCCCTTCCCTCAATCCTATCTAATGTCCATCTATCCATCGCATTACCTTCTCATCCATCTGGTGCTAACCTGTCGTCTTCTTTCTGTCTCCATCTTTCTCCCTTCGCTCTCCAGGCTTTGTGAGCTTTGATAACCCGGGCAGCGCTCAGGCTGCCATCCAGTCCATGAACGGCTTTCAGATCGGCATGAAGAGACTCAAAGTGCAGCTGAAGAGGCCAAAGGACGCCAACCGCCCATATTAGCCCCGTCCCTCCCCCCAGCCACCCCTGACCCTGGGGTTGAAGGCCGCCGCTACGCACAGGGAAGAACAGGTTAGCCAAATCACCTTGGAGCCAAAAGACACAAGGATATACACATACTATACAAGTGAACACATCAGTTCAGTCAAATTTGTGAACTGATTCATTGAAAAGTAATCGAGTCAGTGATTCATTCACTGACTCGATTTATGTTCTTACTCTGCATAATTCAATAAATAATAAGTATTTTTGAATATATAGATTCACTCTGAAATAAAAGTAAAACGGTTTGCAGGTGCTGTTTCATGTTGACTTTAAATCCGAGTATAACAGCATATGATATCAAATAGGACCCTTCTCTAGTCTGGGCAGTGCTGTGGCAGAGGGGGAAAGATTAGTCATTTCTATGTATTTAATTTCATCTCACATCTCCTCATCTAAATGAAGATGGAAAATTTACCCTGCTGATGCCTTTTAACTGGGCCAAGTTACTCTACTTACACAGCTAGTGAGGCAAAAAAGCAAAACTTCACAGAATGTCTTGATGTAAGTCTAGATTTATTTTTAACATGTATTTGTTTTTTATGACATTATAAATTCCAAATTTGTATATATTTTTTTTCTGACATTCCAAATTTGTTTATATATATTCTGACAAATAGCTAGTATAGCTTTTTATGCAAAAATGTGATTATTTATACAAATAAGTTTTATTTATAGACCATTTTCCCAAAACAGAAAAATAATTATGTTATATAATTATATAAATTATATTATAACAAATTAATATAATAATTATTAATAAAAATGTATTGCATTAATAATTAAAAATAACTAATATAAAAATGATTAACTTTAGTATAGTAGCTCTTTATGCAAAATTGTGAACAAGATTTTTGGACCATTTTCCCAGAAATGAAATATAATTATATTATATCTGTTATAATAAATTATATTTATAGATTATATATAATTGACTAATTAATTAATTGCATTAATAATTAACAAATAAAACCACAATTGCTATAAAAACATTAACATTGTTGATCATTTTATATATTCAAAAAATATATATTTGTCAACTTTAATGCACCAGAAACAGATGGACTCGAAGCTAACAGGCATGGACTAAAAGCCACAAGATGTGGTCTTTAAAGTAACAATGAAACAGCACATCACCAGAGAAGTATAATGTTTTCACTGGAAGATCTAGTTATGACAAATTGATTAAACATTACGGGGTCAAAAAAAAGTAAATTGAAACATATGCATGGATGATTTGTTCACAATAAGATCAACAACATGCATTCAAACTAGATGGGTGAATTTTCATTTCATGTCTTTAAATGCTTCCATCCTTTTTGTGTTTCCTTCCTAGGTTTTGTAGAGCTGGAACACATGTTGAAAACATGCCAACTGTATTTGAAAACACAACAGATCAAGATCATCGGGGCTGGGGATACAGTACAGCTGAAGAGGGACATGAGGAAAACGTAGCCGCATGATATACCACCACCACCAGGCTCAATGGATCTTTTTGGACTTCAGTGTTTAACTCAGGGGAGCCGCGGGGTTACTGGACCATACCGTACTCCCTTCTTCGAACCCACGAACCCTTATTTTGCAGGACTGCAGAATACACTACTGAAGACCAACACAAAAAATATATATATTTAAAAAAAGAAAACCAATGTAAGTCCTCAAAAGGCTCTGAATCTATGAATAAGTAGTACGGGGAAAAAACACTTTTTACAACTAAGATAGACTTTTAGATGGGAATCATGTAATATTGAACACGTCTTTGGGAAAACTTTTTAAAGAACTGTTTTAGAAACCAACAAAATGGATTAAAAAAAAAACTTGAAAGACAACTTTTTGGAAGGATGTGACAATTCAGGACAAGAACTTGCTTCGACTCGGGATGGTCAACTTTTTTTCTTGGAGTGCCTGTCCGTTTCCAGGGGCAACGGCTGCCACAAACCGCAGCCTCCGTCCGCTGGGAGACTTACCTGTCATTCCTTAGTTGTGTAGGGACCAAATGACCAAACCTTTTTATCACAAATGAAACAGAAAAAAAAAAACAGTACCTGTAACATAATCGGACCACTGCATCTCTTGCTGTGCCAATCGGTTTAAGAGTTGTATTTAAAAAAAAAAAAAAAAAAAAAGGATATATGTATAAAAAGAACATATATGACTATATGCATAAATGCATACATATAGATTGCTGATATGCTTTTTAAATACTGGCAGAAATATTTCCGATGGCCCGTTGAGGCCGTTCACTTCGCTAGTTTACAATTACTGCTCAAAATGAAGAATATTTATTTTTATTTCTCTTCTAGTTTTTCTCTGTGGTGAGAGAAAGGGTGCATGGGAAGGGTTGTTCCATAATGCAGCCTTACCTTTTCTATCTTATGTCCTGACCTTGTAGTTAAGAGACCATCTTAAAGAGGTTTGAGATAAACAATCCTGTTTATATATAACGTACATACATACAATATGTATATGTATAGCAGATGTTCAAGCAATATGTATTCATATTTATGCACCTGTACAGCATATATATGGATACATACGATATTAATCCCAAAACCCATATATGTATTTATATGCATATATTTTATATGTGTGTATATATAGAAACCGGCTATTCAATATGTAGAGCTGTCATTTTTTTGTAGATTTAAGCTGGTGTTTGAAACCACTGCTTTGCTTTGGACTTTTACCACTGGGAAGAATCTCAAATCGGCAGCTGCAATCTGCAGGCATTCCTCTCGATCCGATACGTTTCTTATCCGCCAACACACACACACACACACACACACACACACACACAAGGGTAAGAACACTGATTCCGTTTGTGTACATATGTGTATATGCTACTTACAAATGAAAAAGGCCTCCTCTCGTAAGAGAGTTTAATGAGAATCAGGATCATTACGAAATAGTACAGAATACGGACATATCTGCCTCCCGCCTCTGCAAACATTCGCAAACAAACAACGCTATTCAGTCGAACCGAGCGCCGGCTTTCTAAACGAACGCCCGGCGGTTTAATCGAACCGCGATCGCGCATGCACCGTCGAATCGTCAGCAGTGCACCTGGCAGCACTGTGCTACAACACCGCTAGCAGCCATTCATTATTATTATGATGATGTCAAAACAACGGAAACACTCTCCTTACTTACAAAATAAAAATAATACTACTATAGCTACAGCTAACAGCAACGCCTTCAAATATCTGTTGACATGACAAACCTGTGCAGCTTGACACAGCCATTTACCGATTTACACCCACTCGACGTTCTGCGGTTACAATGAAGTGGGCATTATGTACGTTTTGCACAAGTGTCAGAATCCGCATCACATTGCGTGTTTACATGTGCTGCTTCAGCGTTCAGACGGATTTGAGGGGTTTTCCCGCGCGGGTTGAGGATGGAACGTGAGTTTGTGAATTTCTTGTTATTGCAAATTGAGTTCTTGTACGATTTTTGGTTATGCTTTTCGATTGACCTATTATTCAAGATGGCACTATTGTAAATATATGATCATTTCAGAGCTGGTTAATTTGCTTTACCCAAGAGTAAAGCGTCTGTATAGAGGGTAAAAAGCAGTAGTCTGTTCACCTCATTTCGAAGGGGGATCCAGTTCTGAATCGACGTGTCTTCAGACGGGTTCCGAGAATGTCGTATTTTGCCTTCTAGATCTTTCCGACACATGATCATTCAGGTATTCCAGGATCTTTTGCAAGAATATGCATTCCGTCTGTTGGATTTCGGTGTCACCTGTCTTTCTCTCCCTTTCGGTCTCACACCATCTGTCTCGCGCTCATCATCTTCCTCCATGTTAACCGTTTCAGCTGCAACTGTTTACATGGCAATCTGGCAATGTAGAGTTGACAAAACCGACAAGACAGAACAGAAATTTTATTATAAATATATATAAGTATATACATGAACTACTGAATATACTGTAAATGTTTTTTCTCTTTTTTGCTCTGTTCCTCTGTATATAGGTTTGCATATTTTATAGTCTTTTACTTCAATCTAGAAGGACTGGATGACTAAGAAAATTTAGAGACAAAAAAAAAGAAAAACAAAGCAGGTAAACTCTAGCCCTTAGAGATGCAGTATGGTTGTAAGGTATTATGGAACGTAAGAAGAGCCAATCAGATTTGATCCAAACATTAATGTCACTTTCAGAACTGCTGCCAACATGCTTATTTGCCTATTTATGTATTCATTTGTTAATTTATTTCAAATGTCATTTGTTCATTTTTTTTTTTTTTTTTTTTAATACTATAATATATATGTACTTTTATCATTTAAATGGTTGAAATTTTTATGTTTGTAACTGCACCGAATATCATTTTGTCATTTAAACGATTCTTTTTAAAATATATATTTTTTACATGTTTTTGTATTGTGAGACACAATGGAACAATGCAACTGGCAGAATCAGGGTAATCCTTTATGGAGAATGTAGAACTCATGAAGGACTGGTGTCAAAAGTTTTCGCTGCACCTGTTAGAACTGTCTGCTGTTTTCTTCTGTTCTGCGATTCCATGCGTCTGTCAGAACTCTGATTTGCTTCACTGCTTCTTCAAACACTGGGGGGGGAAAAAAAGGAAGAAAAACTGCACTAATCCATCAGACTCTCAGCAACTCATCAGAAAGAGTCTGAACTTACAAGGAACAATGCAGTAAAATGGGGTTTAAAAAAAAGAGAAGGAAAAAAATACATTTTCAGACATTTTGAGCACATTTGAGCGTGCTGGGTGGTATCTGTGGATTTATGCCAAGCTTATCACGATGAGATTGAGTTGTATTAGCAGTCGGAGTATTGCTGCAGCTCTTGCCCTGTTCTTAACTCCACCTTTCTCTGGTCCCTAGACTATCTTTTGTAATTTTACTGAATGACGCGTTTCCGCTTAAGCCCAGTAATAAAGCACAGTGTAGAATAAAGCAGCATTATGCTTGTCCCATTTCCTGCTGTATGTCTATACAAGCCTTTTTATGAGTTGTTTTTATCTCTTTCTCTCTTTTTATGGATTTGTGGCATGACTGATGTACACTGAAACCACTTCAAAGGCGGAGGGTTTACATGCACACACACACGGGCGCATCTCTGAAACTTTCTTTACAACACTTCAGATCAAATTAGACCAATAGCCCTAGAGCGATGTTTGGCTGAATCCCATGGCATATACTGATGCTCCCAGATCGAGTTTGAAGTATCAAAGCATATACGCCGTGTATATTGGAAAAGCAGGGGAATAGGAAAGTGAGGGGAGGCTTTAAAAACGGCCCTGTAGAAAAAAAAAGTGTGTTAATATATGCAGAAAACTCAGTGACTCATGATTATTGTGGAAAACACAGCACTGCCTAGAAATACATCTTAATGACTAGTCACTCGTATGAGAATGTCTCGTTTCCTCAAGATGACAGTGGGATACACGTTACAGATCACAGCAACTGTTCGTGAGAAGCTCTTTAAACGTATACGTTGCCAAGTTAGTTCCTTGGAAAGCCTGTGGACTTTAATTGAGCTGCTGCCCAACCATCTGTGACTGAATAAACAACACCATTAATTAATAAACATTTTATTAAGGCAAAAATAAACCATTTATTTATTATCTTAAAATTAAGACCATAATTATTTCAAGACACTAAACACATTTAAAAGGCAGAATTAAGAGCTCATGAATAATTAATGATCATTCAAATCCAGTTATTCCAACAATCAACCTGAATCGCCTTTATAACTCTTCAACAGATGAAAAAGATGTCTTCTAAGATCTCACTCTCCTCCAGGTCTTGCAGAGAGGACCGACTGGGGCCAAAATGAGAGAGAAGGGTCTTCTGAGAGGACTGAGGGGCAACGGAACTCCTCCGTGATGACTGATTGATTCGGTACCTTTCTGGGTTGGATGCAGGGCTGAAAATGTCCAACAGCTCAATCAAAGAGTCGTCCAACCTAACAATGAACAGAAAAAAGAAGGAAAAAAACAGGACTAAGCGGAAATGTCATATAGTTGTTTTATACACCAAAACAGAAGTGGACAAATGGGATATAAAAAAAAGCATGACAATTTACATATCACTCAGAATGCTGTACATCCTCAGATTCCCCTACATAAAAACAACATTATTGTTGTTGTCTGAATAGACAACAGAGTTCACAGGCTTTGAAACATGTGGCTTTAGGGTGCATATGAAGATTCCTAGTTTGGAAGGAAAACTGAGCGCCGAGCAAGGAGATAAATAGATAAAAGAATAAATAAACAAAGAATAAGCTAATAAAGATTCAACCCCTCAGTCGAGGTGCTTAATAAATTATTCATCGAATACAGACGCGCACATTTCAGATATGAAACATGAATTCTTAAAGCACGCGCCACTGACGCTGCTAACATAATTCACTGCTCATTCTAAACAGCATTGATTTGCATCCATGCAGCAGAGGGGATGAGTGGGTATTCATACAGAGATGTGTGTGTGTCTGAGGGATCTCAGCTCCTATGAGAGGCAGAAAACGGTGTCATCCACTGAGTGCCTCTGACATATGAAAGCAGTATTTGCTTCACAGCCATGATAGCGGTGATTATACAGGATGCTGAGACACATGCCATCCACTATTTCCTTCGTGTCTGACACTTTTTGGGTCTGAAATCATCAAAGTATCAGCTACACCTCAAAATGTTTCCACAGAAAGGTAAATAGAAATTAAAGGTTGTCAATGTCAAACTTCCATACTTCTCAGGAAACACATTAGCTTTGTTCTAAAACCTAGCTGCCTTCTAAGACAACATTCTACCTGAGATGGAACCTCAACAGAGATTGATTTGGAACAATTAATAGAGACAGCAACTCCTCATATAAGGATAAAATAGTTACTTTTAATAAGACTGACCTATTTGTTGTGTACTTTTTTTCCGCATTAAATGGAATATATGCACTTAAATCTCATCTTGCCCATCATATTGGATTCATTTTTTCACTGAGCTTGACGCAATGCATTCTAGTACTGCCTTCACCAGAAAAAATCTTGAATTTATTAAGAAATATTAAGCTATTAATGCTGCCTACCTTTTTGGTCTAACCTTATGTTGAAAGGGTATCTATAATACTGTTTGGATAAGCATCACACTAGATTTTGGAACAGAGGTAGTAAATCAGTCACTCAATAACAGTATTCTTGCATTCAAATATGGTACATCAAGATGTCATTGGTTCTTGGGTGTCTCATAACTGACCGTCACTGACATCAAACCAACACTGTTAATTTCATTAACGAAAACTATGATGAAAAATATTTGTTGATGACCTTTTTTCCTTGACAAAGACAAGATGACACCAACATCATTAAACTGTGACTATATCAACATACAATATTGCTGACGAAAAAAGACGAGACTAAAATGTAGTTGAAAAAATGAAAATAAAACATAAATCAGGAAACTAGATAAGGGAAAATAAGCCATGTGTATGAGTTGATATTCTCTTTATTTGTTCTTATAGGTGAAAGTGCAATAATTCTGATGAAATTTCTCAAATGACAACAATCATGAACATTAATCGCAATTAAAATTGAGCAAAATAATTGTGATTATAAATGTAACCATTATGCAGCATGACTAAAATATGACGAGTTTTCATTGACTAAAACTAGACTAAAATTGTCAGACTTTGTCAATTAAAACTTGACTAAACAAAACAAAACAACAAAATAGTTCGACTAAATATGATAAAACCTAAAAAGGACATTTGACAGTTCTAAGACTAAATTAAAACTATTAAAAAATTAAAACTAAGGGACTATTTTCAGAAGAACATAGTGAATATAGAAATTATTTTTATGGACTACTTTTAAGGTGCAGTCATTTCTGAGAACTTTCACAGGCAAAAGAGTCAACTGTCAATAATTTAGCAATAAAGCAATGAAGACAGAAGTCACTTTCAAACCAAGAATCTTTCTGTTTGATCAAGGCAATGAATCCGTGTGACCAACTTGAACCCATTGCGAAATCAGCGTAGGAAAATATTTTACCCTCACGCGAAATTACTGATCACTTATTGAAATAACTGGATTGTGCCAATGACATTTACAATGGTAAATTGTCATTTTTGAAGCTTACAACCCAAACACTTTTCATTGCAAGAAAAAAGGCAGCCAAAACATTCTTCCTGCAGGTTTGAAACAACACGAGGATGAACAAATGATGACAAACTCACTTTCAGGAGAGCTATCCCTTTAAAATCTAAAATTATGCCAACTTCTCCCACCTTCACACTGTCTATTTCTGTTGACCAGGTGAGGACTGAGCGAACTGAAGAGCAAACTGGTGAATCTTTGCACAGGTAAAGATTAGTTTTGAGGCTGATGGATTGATCCCCAGAGTGTTGAACACATGTTCACACAGCCAGCTCGGTGGGGTTCCTGAGCACCTGTTCTCCCTCATGCTGGGACTGATGAAGGTGCCCTAGCTCTGGAAGACATCCTGAATTGTACCGCTGCCAAAGATCGGAAACCCACCGTTCCCTGAGGACTACAGACCAGTTGATCTCACTTCACACATTGCGAGGACCTCTGAGAAGCTGGTCCTTAGATAGACCACCTGGACCCAGGACAGTTCTGACCCTGGACTCTAGAGGCAGTAACCATTCAACATTAGCAAACCCAGGGGCGTAATTTCCACTGGGGACAGGGGGGACATGTCCCCCCCACTTTTCAAAATCACGTTTGTGTCCCCCCCACTTTCAAATTCGTTTGTTATGATATTTAACTGCACGCCGTCATTGCCACGGAGGAGCAGGACCGAGCAGGGCACAGACACGCGCGTCCAGGAACGTTGCGTGCACACTCTAAAAATAGCTCACTGAAAGTTCTAATGAGCAGGTATCGCGGTTGCGGTACAGTCAGCGATGAAATGCCAGAAGCAGCAACAGATTACTTTAATGTCATCATGGATGAAAAGAAAGAAAGAAAGAAAGGAGATGTGAGTTGGTTGATTCAGTAAATTAGCTCAGGTCAGGATAATCATATTTTCTGTCTACACCTGTTAATGTTAGCCTACATTGACTGAGCTAACGTTAACATACACTGTTGCTAGGTAAGCTAAATATTTAATGTAGAACAGTGGATCCCAAACTTGGGTATGTGAGGCGACAGAGGGGGGTACGCGAACAAAATGCTGAGTTTTGCGGTGTTTCGTAAACGAATCGTTCATGAAAGTCATTGATTCAATGATTCATTTATAAATACAGCCACTTGCTTAGTTACTGAATGAACAAATGACTCGATGACTCACGCATTAACAACTGTCGGTTTTAGTATTTAAAATAATCACTTTTCACTTTTTTTAATCATCATTGCATATTAATCTATTGAACTTTTTTTTTTTTAAAACTAAGGGACTATTTTCAGAAGAACATAGTGAATATAGAAATTATTTTTATGGACTACTTTTAAGGTGCAGTCATTTCTGAGAACTTTCACAGGCAAAAGAGTCAACTGTCAATAATTTAGCAATAAAGCAATGAAGACAGAAGTCACTTTCAAACCAAGAATCTTTCTGTTTGATCAAGGCAATGAATCCGTGTGACCAACTTGAACCCATTGCGAAATCAGCGTAGGAAAATATTTTACCCTCACGCGAAATTACTGATCACTTATTGAAATAACTGGATTGTGCCAATGACATTTACAATGGTAAATTGTCATTTTTGAAGCTTACAACCCAAACACTTTTCATTGCAAGAAAAAAGGCAGCCAAAACATTCTTCCTGCAGGTTTGAAACAACACGAGGATGAACAAATGATGACAAACTCACTTTCAGGAGAGCTATCCCTTTAAAATCTAAAATTATGCCAACTTCTCCCACCTTCACACTGTCTATTTCTGTTGACCAGGTGAGGACTGAGCGAACTGGAGAATCTCTGCACAGGTAAAGATGAGTTTTGAGGCAGACGGATTGATCCCCAGAGTGTTGAACACATGTTCACACAGCCAGCTCGGTGGGGTTCCTGAGCACCTGTTCTCCCTCATGCTGGGACTGATGAAGGTGCCCTAGCTCTGGAAGACATCCTGAATTGTACCGCTGCCAAAGATCGGAAACCCACCGTTCCCTGAGGACTACAGACCAGTTGATCTCACTTCACACATTGCGAGGACCTCTGAGAAGCTGGTCCTTAGATAGACCACCTGGACCCAGGACAGTTCTGACCCTGGACTCTAGAGGCAGTAACCATTCAACATTAGCAAACCCAGGGGCGTAATTTCCACTGGGGACAGGGGGGACATTTTTCAAAATCACGTTTGTGTCCCCCCACTTTCAAATTCGTTTGTTATGATTTTTTAACCGCACGCCGTCATCGCCTCGGAGGAGCAGGACCGAGCAGGGCACAGACGCACGTGACCGCGTCCAAGAATATCGCATGCACACTCTAAGAATAGCTCACTGAAAGTTATAATGAGCAGGTATCGCGGTTGTGGCACAGTCAGCGATGAAACGCCAGAAGCAGCAACAGATGACTTTAATGTCATCATGGATGAAAAGAAAGAAAGAAAGAAAGGAGATGTGAGTTGGTTGATTCAGTAAATTAGCTCAGGTCAGGATAATCATATTTTCTGTCTACACCTGTTAATGTTAGCCTACATTGACTGAGCTAACGT
The DNA here is from genome assembly GCF_001515645.1 of Sinocyclocheilus grahami. Lineage (NCBI taxonomy): Eukaryota > Metazoa > Chordata > Actinopteri > Cypriniformes > Cyprinidae > Sinocyclocheilus > Sinocyclocheilus grahami. The sequence goes on from NW_015505240.1 coordinate 911,413, forward strand.
TAACATACACTGTTGCTAGGTAAGCTAAATATTTAATGTAGAACAGTGGATCCCAAACTTGGGTATGTGAGGCGACAGAGGGGGGTACGCGAACAAAATGCTGAGTTTTGCGGTGTTTCGTAAACGAATCGTTCATGAAAGTCATTGATTCAATGATTCATTTATAAATACAGCCACTTGCTTAGTTACTGAATGAACAAATGACTCGATGACTCACGCATTAACAACTGTCGGTTTTAGTATTTAAAATAATCACTTTTCACTTTTTTTAATCATCATTGCATATTAATCTATTGAACTTTTATTTTAAACATTAATATTCTATTTATAAAGATGAAAAATGCATTGGAAAGTAAATTTAGGGGGCAAATATTGTCCTTTAATGGAAAAGGTGCAGTCTAAGTGGAAGAGAGGGGGGGTAGGCCTAAGCAGAAATGCCTCAGGGGGTACTCCACTCTAAAAAGTCTTTATATTTTCAGGTACAGCAGTTAGTTTGAATCCTTGAGCAAACCTACATATGCTGTACTATACTGGCTGCTCTGCCTACTGCCATCAGACAAACACAAGAGCTCTGGTCCAAACCCTAGAGCTGTCTTGCTGTCTACTGCATGTATGAGAGGTTCTGATCTGAAACAACCAACATAGGCAGCAACTTCACATACCATATTAAGCGCACCGGAGACTCGACTCACAATTGATTTCAATGCTGTGTTATTTTTGGTAATGTTAATAAAATGTTAACTAATATTTTCAATCAGCTTTAATACTTTTAATATTTTCAGATTTCTTTTTAAGTTTTACTAATTTAGTTATGTGCTTTGTTAGTTTTATTAGTTTTTTATATCTATATTTTTTTTTTAATATCTATTTAGCTTTATTTTTATTTCAGTTTTAGGTAATTTAGTATGTCAACATTTTATTTCAGTTAGTTGCCATGGTAGCATTTCTAATTTTCCTCCTCTTCTTTGTGGCCACCCTCATGATACTTCCAGATGCAGCCCTAGTGAGAAGTCACTACATTGCACATTTCCGATTCTTGAAACCCAACTGCATTTCAGCGATAGCATAAAACAGTTAATGTAGACTTCCACTCTTATACTGTGTTTGCACTGTTAACTTGTCAACCCATATTCCAGTAATACATACATAATCATGTCTCATTTCACTCCTGCAACTTTACACTGAATGTTTCTGTGTACTCACTTTTGATGTTGCTGTTATTTTGTATAAATGAGTTTTCTTAATGAAATTACTTTGCAATAAATATTATGTTACAAGAATTATGATCATAACTAACAGACACAAACAACATTTGCACTTTATCTGTCAGGTATGTTTCATTTGCTAGTGATTACAGAGCCAGTTACAAGACTGTTTGAGAAAGAGACTTGCTCAATGAATGTCAGTATGCAACTACATACATTTACTCACAATAAAAAAAAACTGTAACAAATATTTCATGACATCATAATAGATCAAGCTGCTTAATGTTCTTTTGCTTTTAAGCCTGAAACTTGAATCTAGGCTTAATTTATATCCAGTGCTATAACAATGATAGTAATGTCCAATCCGGGAATCTCATTTTGTCATTTTGTCGAATGACAATCGATTACCATCCGAAAATTCTTTTACACATTTGCATCAGAGGGAAAGAGAAAGAGAAGAAGGAGAGCTTACATTGAGGGTGGATGGCTGATGGGGTGGGAATTTGGTAAGGCTCCCTCTTGAAATGTGAGAATTAGCATTTTTATTTGTTGATTTATTTAACGGACAGGCCTCTCAAACAGCCATCCATCAACGGACGACACTGCCGATATGAATAATGCATTTCTTACCGCCGGTCACAATCTATAACAAGGGAAGGGGTAGGTGTAGTTTGGGCGGGGGAGGGGGATGTTAGGGTGTTGGTAGGAGGAAATTGCCGGAGAGAATGCTAATGTGTTTGGCAGTCATATTTACCCAAACGCTTTCATTGCTTTTCACAAGGTCCACTGGTGAATGACCATGAGACATTAATATCACTTAAGAGGAGGTTTGCTAATCCCAAATGCTATCTGTTCATTCAACGGATCAGTAGGGGTTGGGAACAGAGTTCAAGATGCCTGAAATAGAAAAGTAAAGGTGAACGGTACAATTGCAATATTTAAGTCATTTAAGAACATTGAAGAGAACTAATGAACTATTAAAATAATACAAATATTTTCAAAAATGAATATATATATATATATATATATATGGGAAACTTGGAACTAGTTGTCATTGCAGTTTTGTATACATACATAAATTGTTAATTATTTGGTGTAAATTGTCTGCTGTTTATTAAGACTTCATTTTAAATATGTCTAAATTTAATGTAAAAGCCATCTGTGTATAAAATGTAGAAGTTTTTTGCTTGGTGGATTTCTTTTTAAATAATGCAAAAGTAAAGAATATACTAAAATCTCTACAGGTTAACTCATTTTGCAAACATGGGCATAAAAAACTCCTACTCACATCAATGAGAGCGAGGAAGAGTAAAATACAGAGAGAGGGTGAAAGAAAGAATCAGGTTCTACTTCAATAATTCCAAACAAAAGACAGTTTATCAGTTTCCAGACTCCAGTTATTTTACTGCTCTCATTAAAAATGTCTGTCACGCCTGAGAGCCCAAACAAATTTGTATATGATACATTTAAAAATATTATTTAATATAGAATAAATAATTTAGTTTTAAAAAATGAAAGTGACTTCAAATCAGTGAAGCTGTCTTCACAAGAAGCAACCAATTGCGATACTCTTTTTGGAGAGTAGGCTGAAGTTTTTTGCTTGGTGGATTTCTTTTTAAATAATGCAAAAGTAAAGAATATACTAAAATCTCTACAGGTTAACTCATTTTGCAAACATGGGCATAAAAAACTCCTACTCACATCAATGAGAGCGAGGAAGAGTAAAATACAGAGAGAGGGTGAAAGAAAGAATCAGGTTCTACTTCAATAATTCCAAACAAAAGACAGTTTATCAGTTTCCAGACTCCAGTTATTTTACTGTTCTCATTAAAAATGACCGTCACGCCTGAGAGCCCAAACAAATTTGTAGCCCAAACAGTAATATAAAAATCCTAAAACGGCAAATACAGACAAAACTGTATGTCAATTTTCTTCCAAATCAATAGTAAGCTGAAGACAGGCACTAGCCATGAACAGGAGCACTGACATTTCTCACTTCGCCTCCATCAAACCAGCCCTGAAAATTTTAATAAGATATACAATTAAAAAGAAAAAAAAGTTCCCCTTGTAAAGTGAAGAGCAGTTTACAAAAGATGGCACAATTCTGCACAGGTTAATTTAAAAAGGTGGAAGTAATTTGTAAGGAGGACGTGGTTTGATAAGTGTATTGTTTTGATGACTCTTGCAGAGGTTGTGGAGTTTTATCAGTCTGACTGCATAATTCCAACTTGAACAAGATTTTTATATTTCGAAAGGAAATGTGAGGAGCTTCCCATGCAAAACACCATCACAATGGTAAGGCTTTTTTATATAATATAATTAAAATATATAGATGCTTCGCCTCCATCAAACCAGCCCTGAAAATTTTAATAAGATATACAATTAAAAAGAAAAAAAAGTTCCCCTTGTAAAGTGAAGAGCAGTTTACAAAAGATGGCACAATTCTGCACAGGTTAATTTAAAAAGGTGGAAGTAATTTGTAAGAAGGACGTGGTTTGATAAGTGTATTGTTTTGATGACTCTTGCAGAGGTTGTGGAGTTTTATCAGTCTGACTGCATAATTCCAACTTGAACAAGATTTTTATATTTCGAAAGGAAATGTGAGGAGCTTCCCATAAAAAACACCATCACAATGGTAAGGCTTTTTTATATAATATAATTAAAATATATAGATTTATATATATATATATATATATATATATATATATATATATATATATATATATATATATATATATATATATATATATATATAATCTTTTTAAAAATGTTATTATTAAAAATAATTAATTTACATTAATTAATTATATTCATATACATTTTCTAAATGTTTTTAGCACATTGTTAGTTGCTAAGGCATTGCTGTCTGGTTTCTAAGGTGTTCTAGAAGGATGCTGAACAGAGTCAAAAGAGCCCACCACAGAGTCTCTATGAACTCAATGTAAGTTTTATAACCCACCATGTAAAAACGTCTAGGTTACTTGTGTAACCCTCGTTCCCTGAAGGAGGGAACGGAGACGTTACGTCAGTGACTGACGAATTGGGATCTCAATTCAAAAGTTGCTAAGAAACGTAATAACACACACCTCTCCTCAATCATTCAACTCCACAAATGGCGCTTGAGTTCACACACCCCAAGGATACAGTCATGGCCAAAAGTTTTGGCAGTGACAAATTTTGTGTTTTGCAAAGTTTGCTGCTTAAGCTGTTGTGGTGTTCATTCACATTGTTTCTAGATTATTATGTAGAGTGATCAGATGCATTTTAAATAATTGCTAAAAGCTTAATTGGCCAAATAATTAACTTTTTACAAACAAAAAAAAACTAATTTCACACATTTTCTGACAAAATGACCAGCTAACATTAATTGACTAATCATATCAGCAGCACATGTGAAAGTGTGAATGAGTACTAGTCAGGTAAAATCACTATCATAATAATTAGATTGTAAGAGCAGACTGATTGCTATAAAAGGAGGGAAGAAGCGCTTCTTCCCTTCCCTTCCCTTCTCTTCCCTTCCCTTCCTTGTTAGCAATGGTTACCTCCAAAGAAACACGTGCAGCCATCATCGCTTTGCATCATATTGGCCTCAACATGCAAGGAAATTGCTAAAAAGAATATTGCACCTGAAAGAAGCATTTACCGGATCATCAAGAACTTCAAGGAGAGAGGTTCGACTGCAGTGAAGAAGTCTTCAGGAGACAGACTGAAATTTTGCAGGAAGTACAGGAAGTATTTTCTCTGATGAAGCTCCTTTCCGACTGTTTGGGATATCTGGAAAATCGATTGTTCGGAGAAGAAAAGGTGAAGGCTACCATGAGTCCTGTGTTGGGCCAACAGTGAAGGGTTGCTTTTCAACCAAGGGAGTGTGCTCTCTCATAATTCTACCCAAAAACACTGTCATGAATAAAGAACTGTATCAAAACGTCCTGCAAGAGCAACTTCTTCCAACGATCCATGAGCAATTTGGTGATGATCCGTGCATTTTCCAGCGTGATGGTTGCCAAAACTTTTGGTCATGACTGTACTGCCAATCGAAGAAAACTACCCATCTCAGATTGAGTGACATGTTACGATCTCTAGCAGACAGAAGATAATGATCCATTATCATTTTCATTAACCTGAGCTTTGTTCCCCAGGGCATCTTTTTTCCTTTAAAGGGATAGTTCACCCAAAAATTTTAATTCTGTCATCATTATCTACTCACCCTCATGTCGTTCCAAACCTGTAAGAGCTCCGTTCATCTTCGGAACACAAATTAAGATATTTTTGATGGAATCGGAGAGCTCTCTGACCCTCCCATAGACAGCAAGGGTCCTTACACGATCAAGGTCCAAAAACGTTGCAAGGAGATCAGTAAAATAATCCATGTGACATCAGGGGTTCAACCGTAATTTTACGATGCTATGAGAATACTTTTTGTGCGCAAAAGAAAAAAAAAACGACGCGGATATGCTGTTTACGTCGTTTACACTTTGATTTGAACGAAAACAACGTATCCGCGTGGTGCAGCTGACACAAAAAAGCATACGCAATTTAAATTCAGTGAATACTCTCCAAAATGGCACTAGGGTGACGCGGAGGAGACGAATTGTTGAATAAAGTTTTTTTTTCTTTTGCACACAAAAAGTATTCTCGTAGCTTTGTAAAATTACGGTTGAACCCCTGATGTCACATGGATTATTTTACCGATGTCCTTGCTATGTTTCTGAGCCTTGATCGTGTAAGGATCCTTGCTGTCTATGGGAGGGTCAGAGAGCTCTTAGAATTCATCAAAAATATCTTAATTTGTGTTCCGAAGATGAACGGAGGTCTTACGGGTTTGGAACAACATGAGGGTGAGTAATTGATGACAAACTTTAATTTTTGGGTGAACTATCCCTTTAAGCAAAATCATAGTAATAAAGCGCTTATCTATTGATTTATTGTGAGCTTGTGGGTATTGGCTTGTTCCTCGAGAGCATGTCCCTGCGGCATCAGACCTCGGGCCAGACCTGAGGTTGTTCAGGAGACAGCCTGCCGGCATCCAACCTCTGGCTTCTTAAATAAATAAAAAATAAATAAATAAAACTGTAAAATGACAAACTTCAGTGATTTCCTCAAATCAGGTTTGGTTTTGAATAATGCAAAAGTACCTTCCAGATGGTGGGCAACAATAAAATGTTTACCTTCCATACATCAACTTTCCGTAGTGCTGGTAGGCGTAAACATGGTCATCTCGTTAGAGTTCATGTTTGGTTTCCATGATGTTTTGATTTCATGATGCTTTACCAACCAAGCCAAATGTGTCCTTTTAAAACAAATTATGACTTGCATGTCATATATAAACATCATACGTATATTTGGACTGTCAATTTGATGTTCTATTCTCATCAATTATTTTAATTAACTTTTTTTCTTTATTTATAATTTTCCTACATCTGAGCAATTTAACCTAGTTTAGAGAGTAGAGACTTTACTCAGTAAATATGTGTAACTCAGTAAAATGTGTAACTAAAAATCTTTTCATTGCCTTTATCACGTATCTTTGATTTCAAAGCAGCTTGATGTCACAATGAAACGTGAATCCGGAATGGCCACTTGAAATTCAACAGTTTGACTGTTCATTAAGAGAAACATCTCTTCCCTGGTCTTAGTTCACATTTGGCCCATCTCAACTTCCCTGGTACATATTATGCATACGCGAGTATTCAATTCCCTGTCAGTTCTGACATTCTCTTGGTATGCCACCCACAAATTTCATAGCTGCACACAAAACAGCCTAATTTTGCCAGCCCCTGTAAAAGTTCTGGCTTGGTAATGAAACGTCTGAGACAGAAAGGAACATATTAATGCAAAATATTCACCATAACATATAACAGAGGGGGAAAAAAGGCAATTACTTCTGAAGTCAGTACATTTTCTCCAAGAAAAAAAAAGAGAAGAAATACGGCTTACAAATGACTTACAAATAATCTGCATTTTTCAGAGATGGCACATTAAACGAGACATGCTTATGCTCTCGCTGTGGGGTTGGGGGAGGGAAAAAAGACATGCTGTCACATTAATTACCTTTCTACATTAAAAGAAAACGGTAATGAATTTCCTTCCCTATCCCAGAGTGTGTCTCGCGCTAGCGGTCAGTGATTCATTCACTGCCTCACTCTTTCTCATTAAGCTGAGGGAGGCGTGTTCTCGGCCCGGGCTGGAAGACTCGGTTCAATTACACCTGCTGCTGGGCCCTGCTATGCCAGCTAACGGGACTCCGCTTGGCTCCTGTCAGCCTCAGCACTGGCCGGCAAAAATCTTCATTTAACTCATCAAACAGGCCTTGTACTGCATTCGGCCCAGACCAGCTTCCTCTTTTTTTCCTCTTCCTTCACTTCTCCCTTTTTCCCCTGTTTTATTCAGATTGCCCCTTCCATCACTGCTCCCACCCCTTCTCCTTTTTCACATGCATGCATTAAGAAGCACTATTACAGAGGCAGGGACTCCAAGAACACAATTAATACACAGGCTTGGCCCCTACTGCGCTGTTGAGACAAAATTGCTGTCATTTCCCTCTTTTCACTCCTTCTTGAATTGAACTTGTTCAATTGTATTTACTTGTACGGGTCTTTTCTTGAGAGTTTCCTGAGAGTGGCTTCTCTCAAGCACACCCGCCCCCAGCCATCTTTAAATTGCAACAGCAGCCTCTCTACAAAAAGTGGTAGTTGAGTGACCGAATTGTCAAGTGGCAAAATTAAATGTTATGCTCATCTAAAAATACAGCTGGGCAAGAACTCGACAGGCTAGGATGACTTATATGCCTGTATGAAGAAACCCATCCATGGCATTGGAAAACATGAGTGGACCGTAGACAGCACCCTGAGGGACACCTTAACTCACCTGGAAGCCAGTGGAGTACTGAGAAGGCCAAGAGGAGGAAGAGCAGATGTCCGGATGCTTTGTGGAACCACAGGAGAGGTGGCCATATCCTTCTTGGTAATGGAGATCTCTGCAGGGAGAAAATTAGAGATACTTGAAAGGATGAAATGCAAATTTCCAATTAAGGAGGTAACATAAAAAGCAGAAAGGTATAACATATTCAGCATAATTTCTTGTGGACATACCTTGTGAAAGCTTGGGTGCAGGCTGCTCAATACATGATGTGTATTGCTGTGACTCTACGTTACTTAACGGTTGTTGGACATTTCCCTCTAAAGTGAGTGACTCTCCTTTTATTTCACTACTGAATAAAAGAGAGAGAGAGAGAGAGAGAGAGAGCGAGAGAGAGAGAGAGAGAGAGAGAGAATGAAGATATTGGTCTGCACTACTGTTTAAAAGTTTGGGGTTGCTCATCAAGGCTACATTTATTTGATACAATAAAATTATGAAATATTTCCACAATTTAAAATAACTTTTCTATTTTAATAAATTTAAAAAACAAATAATTTATTCCTGTGTTGGAATTTTCAACAGATATTACTCCAGTCTTAAATGTTGCATGATTCTTGAGAAATCATTTTAATATGCTGATTTGGTGCTCAAGAAACATTTCTTGATGATGAAATCAGTTGGACTGCTTATTATTTTTTTTGATAATACATTTTTTTTTTAAATTCAGGATATTGTGATGAATAGAAAGTTCAAAAGAACAGCATTTATTTTGAATAGAAATCTTTTGTAACATTATAAATGGATTTACTGTCAGTTTTAATCAATTTAATGCACCCTTGCTAAATAAAAGTTTTAATTAAAAAAATTACTTTTATTATTTATTTTTCTTTTCTTTTCTTTCTTTTGTTTGCCATCTCTCCAGCCATTTTCTGCATTCATTGCAATTTTGAAAACAAGCTTTACCTGTGTGTCAGCTGATCCATTACAAAACCTGACTGTGGACCCTCATTAAAACTGCTATCTCCATTTAGGGGTTTCTCAAAGTCTGTTGTGGTCACTTGCTGAAGCCTTCAAAAGAGACAAATTAAAACAATGTACATGGTTCAATTCAAGTTAGGCTGCATCAACAGTATGTGTGGCATAATGTCAATTACTACCGAACATTGCTGGACATATCCCTTGTGGTTACAGAACACTGAACTGGAAAGACTTTCTAGGTGCATGAACTTCTATTTACTACTTTAAAGGGGTCGTATGATGCAATTTAAATTTTTCCTTTCTCTTTGAAGTGTTACAAGCTCTTGGTGCATAAAGAAGATCTGTAAAGTTGCAAAGACTAAAGTCTCAAATTCAAAGAGATATTCTTTATAAAAGTTAAGAGTCAACCACGCCTACCTAAAATGGCTCGTTCTAACACGCCCCCACATGTCTACGTCACGATGTGGGAAGATTTGCATAACGCGTCCCAAATGTTCACGCAAAGAAAGAAGGCATAACTTTTATTCTCGCCGCCATATCGTGAAGGTGCTGTGTTTCGTTGTGAAAGCGAAACTACTTTGTTTGGCCTTCCAAAAGAGGATGATATCCACTTCGTCATGCCTGGAGCTGATCTGTGCTGGTCGCTGAGGAAATACATCAACTTTGCGCTGTGGATCGTCGAATCGGCTTTCACCGTGAACGAAGCAGAGTCCAGCCCGGGGTCGTCACATGTAGTTGCCACAAGCCCGCCCGGGTGCTCCTTCGTCAAAGCTGCAGGCAGCGTCGTTCTCAGCCTCCGCTCACTCTAGCCCGCCGTGTGTGACGCTGTGTTTCTTTGTGAAAGCGAAACTACTTTGTTTGGCCTTCCATAAGAGGACACGACTAGAAATCAGTGGTTAAGTTGTATTTACAACACTGTTCCAGAACACTTCAACCCAAATATTCAGATGTGTGCATCACATTTTATGGAGGACTGTTTCCTGATCCTGGTAGAGTAGACTACAATGCTGACTGTTCTGACTCACAGACTGTAAGTAAGTTTTTTTATATTTAAAGAATTTGTCACTGATGATTCAAACTTGAGTTTTGGGCAGTGTAGAGTAGCGCTTGTTGTTTCTTATTTCTCTGATCACAAATGCAGACATGGTTTTATGTTTATGCGGCACAATGCAACGCAACGCGTAAAAAGACAGTATAAGTTATTATAATCCGTAATTATGTCCCCACTGGATGCAACAAATGCCTCGTTTATAATGGGTTTTAATGTTTTTGTCTCGTCGCTCCGGCCGGACAGGGCATCACAGTATGGTAGGGGCATAACATTCCCGTCACACACTTGAGTTATTCGGCCAATCACAATGCACTGGATAGCTGGCCAATCAGAGTACACCTCGCTTTTCAGACCGATGAGCTTTTGTAAAAATCGACACATTTCAGAAAGGCGGGGCATAGAGGAGAAACAATAATGTACAGTATGTGGAAAATAATGTGTTTTTTTAACCTTAAACCACAAACACATTTCATTACACCAAATACACAAAACTAAAACTAAAACCATGCATTAAAAAAAACTCACTAATGCTTATATTATTTAAACAAATGGTTTGTGCCAGGCTCTTACTTGCTGTACTGAAGGTATGACTGGCAGAGCTGTTGGTTCTGGAACAAAAGTTTCTCTTCCTGTTGAGCCAAACAAGCTCGAATTCTCTCCCTCTCCATCTCCAGCTGTTTCTTCTGCAGGAGCAGACATCGTTGTTTCTCCTCCCAGTTCTCCCGACCAGGTGGTGGCGCTAGACCAGTTCGATTAGCACTACACATGCTGTCATTATCCATTCTGTGGCACTGATGAGAGAACTTGGGTTCAGAGACGCCATGCAGCCTTAGGGCATCACAGGCTGAGGGCTCCCTGTTGGAGAAGCGGAGATCAATACATCCACCTTCAGAATTGTGATTGGTGTGCCTGTCATGGATTTCGCAGTTCTGGACGCTGCTGGAGGGTGCACAGAGCGGTCCCATTGAGAAAGAATGAGTGCACTCCACTGACCCGCCTGTCTCAGTTCTGCTTCCTGATGAAGGGAGGTCCAAGTAAGATCCATCTAAAGCAGTTCCTCTTCCACCCCAAGACCTTCTGGGCACCCCCTCACTGCTAAGAATCTGTGGGACAGGGCAGAGGTACAGAAAGTATACACATTAGTGATGCGCGGATGAGCTAAAACGTCACCCGAATCCGCAGCTTCAAATAAATTATCCACCCGCCAACTGTCCGCACTTATATTTTTCTCTGATTTAGATAACCGCACCCCACCCGCACTTGATCGTCACATTCAGGGTTCGTACGGTCATGAAAAACCTGGAAAAGTCATGGAATTTTAAAACAGTAATTTCCAGGCCTGGAAAACTTTTGGAAAAATAAATAAAACCACAACGTTTTGGAAAAGTCATGGAAATCCATTTCACAATTCTCTGTATAATAGAATTATGTTTAATCAGGTCCTGAATTTGGATGCAGGATTGCACATATATCGCATTACTCATTCCCGCAGCGTTCGACTTTAAAATAAGGGAAATTGCTGCAAAACATTTATTCAATATAGCGTGTAGGTTAGATTAGTAAATAAATCCACACAAACTATGAGATCAAATCAGTCATTTAAAAACAGCGTGAGTGATTCAGCTGTACCGCGTCCTCTGTTTTTGACCTTCTCTTCACATCGGTGAATCTAGAGCTGCTGGACGCTGCGATACAAGACTTTAGCTCGTGTTTTGGTACAGTTGACAGTTGTCACTTGCCTAATCAGTCATTGTTGCATCGTCACAAAAATGTATTTTTCACGTCTTTTTAAGCCACCCGCGCGCTCCAGAGGCGATACTCCTCGCGAGTATCCTCATAAGCACTGTCGGTTTTGTCTTAAGTTAATGTAAACAGTTGCGAAAGGAAACGCATGTGTATCAGTATTGGATCCGTGAAATAGGTCTTGTGACAGCAGCAGCCTAATAAAGCTGTGCCATCTGTCATTAATGTTAATCAAACAACAAAAGACAGAGAAAATCCCTCACTGCTCTTGACTAAATGTATTGTTGAATAACTTTAATATTTTAATTTACAGTTTATTCAATTTCTGTAGCCTATTTAAAACACGTTCATATTTTAGAAAATGTAGTTAATATTTGCATCATTAATGATTTATCTTATCCACCCGCAAATAATCAGTATGCATTTTTTTATTACTTAACCCACCCGATTATCCGCAGCGCCCGCGGATATAACCGCCATCCGCGCATCACTAATACACATCACCTCTGACCATTTAATAATGTGGCCACAAAGGCAGGTTTTACTCAAGGGAGTCAGAGGGGTGGGCTCATCCCAAGAGAACGCAACAACCCAAGGTCAATCACCAAAGAGATAAACATTCAGGACAAAGGAGAATTGTCCACCTCTAAGGGAACAGAAATGGGCCGCTGACTAATTCAAGAGGAGGTCATGGAGCATGTAAACATACATTACTCACAGCCAAGGTTTCAGAGAGGACAAGCTCATTTCCCTTATACAAGCTTAAGATGGAGGGTGCACAGTCTAAACTCAAACAACACACCATTTTTTTTTTAGTGTCGGTTAGTGAGTTTTCTTGTTTTGTTTTAGCTTTAATATTTTTAGTGACAGCGCTTTGAAGGGGATGAATTTACAGATGGAACTTCTCTGAGAGGGTTTTAGTGTGCTGACAGGTTAACAGCTATAGATGCTAAGGTGTCAGCATGCCAAAACCCCTCTCTGAGAGGCTGCTTCTCTAAATCCATCCCCGTTAAAAGCATCACCGCTAGAGCCATCAAAACAGCGCTTCTGTAACAAATTCACCTTCAAAACATTTTAAGGCAATTACTGTTGGACTTCAAACCACTTGCTGTGAGCAACGAACCATTATTATGAATAATCCAGAGATCTATGATAGTTTTGAGCAATAAAAGAAGGCAGATATTTAGGCTTTTTATTTGTTGAATATCTGATCATTACTCTGTTCAGAAAGGATGGGTCACTGGTTGGCATGAAAGATTTGCATGAAAGATCTGTGGTGTAGGCAGCATCACTGATTAGGAGTTCTAAAGTATTTTGTCGCACCACGCCACTCGCGTCCGATGTAGACACAGTGTAACATTGGTTTTGCTTTGTTTCACAGAACTAATCGCTGCCTGGGTTGCGTACGTATTTGTGGGGCGGAGCAATCAAAATAGGGGCAAGACCCTTTTGGGGTAGGGGCGTATTTGTTTTGGTGATTTCAAATGTCAAAATAGGCTACCAGAAATCACTTACCCCACCTTTAACCACTGATTTCTAGTTGTTTCCTCTTTTGAAAGGACAAACAAAGTAGTTTCACTTTCACAACGAAACACACAGCATCACACACAGCGGGCTAGAGTGAGCGGCGGCCAGCGGGCTTGAGAACAGCGCGGCCGGCGGATTCGACGAAGGAGCGGCCGGCGGGCTTGCGGCAACCAAATGTGACGACTACGGGCTGGACTCCACTTCATCCACGGTGAAAGCCGATCCGGCGATCCACTGCGCGAAGTTGATGTATTTCCTCAGCGACCAGCACGGATCAACTCTAGGCATGACGAAGTGAATATCGTCCTCTTTTGGAAGGCCAAACAAAGTAGTTTTGCTTTCACAACGAAACACAGCGTCTCCATGACAACAACACTACAGCGAGAATAAAAGATGCAAATCTTCCCACATCATGACGTAGACATGTGGGGGCGTGTTTATATCTTTATGGGTTTGAGACTTTAGTCTTTGCAACTTAAGGAATCTTATCTATTCACAAACAGCTTGTAACACTCCAAAGAGAAAGGAAAACTTAAAATCGCATCATATGACCCCTTTAACCAATCTTCTTCCATTAGAATTATATTCGCCTCCTTCTCCCATTTTTCTTTAACATATAAGGTAGAGTGAGACTTAGAGGACTGTATACATGAATATATTTTTGACACCAGTTTCTTGTGAATACCACCTTTATATGCATCAGCAAAAACGTTTATGAGACTCAATTAATTTTTCTCATTATTAATATTTTTATTAAAGTGAATTCTAAGCTGTAAATATCTATAGAAATCGTGTTTCTCTAAATTATAGGTATCAATAAGATGGATGAGATTTCAGGTTTGAAGTCTCTATCATATGTCACCCATCTTAGCAGCCGTGCTTGTCTTTCCAATTTCAGAGTTTTGCATTCTTTGAATCAAGTATTAAGAGGAACTAATGTCCAATTGCTTAATTTGTTAAGTGTACATAATCATAGTAGTTTTGTCCCCTAATAAAGAAGGGAGAGGAAAGTCTAGCTGTTTGAATTCTAATTCTATAATCGTCAATACCAGCAAACTAGATATTTTAATTGTGCTGCTTTATAATAATCCCCCAAACAGAGAAGAGACAGTCCTACCCTTTCCTTTGGTAATTGTAGTGGTTTGAGTCTTACCCTGGGTTTCTGATTTTTCCATATATATCTTGAGATCATTCGGTTCCAGTCATTAAATATATTTTTTTGGTATCTCTACAGGTAGTGATTGAAAGAAAAACAATAATCGAGGTAAAACATTCATCCTTATAATTTCTATTCGATTATACAAACTAAAAGTTAAGAGTTGTCCAATTATCCAAGTCTGCTTTCACTTCCTTCGTAATAGATCCATAATTAGAAATATACATTTTAGCCAAATTCTTTGGTATGATAACCCCCAGGTATTTAATACTGTTTGTTTTCCATTTCCTGTGGTGAATAATTAAGAGAGGGTTTGGGTTTTGTGTAAATTTAGTTTATATCCTGAATACCAACCAAACTGCTCAAGACAAGACATGAGTTTAGGTAAACTGGAATCTGGCTCGGAAATAGTCATAAGAATGTCATCCGCATACAGGCATATTTTGTGTTTGGTTTCTTTCATTGGAATTCCTAGAATTTCTGTATCTTTTCTAATTGCCTGAGCTAATGGCTCTATGAATAGTGCAAAAAGCGTGGGACTCAAGGGGCATCCCTGACGACATCCCCGTTCCAGTGTAATCGGGTTAGAAACATTACCATTTATTTTAATCTTGGCTGTTGGTAAATGATATAGCGGTTTAATACTTCTTATAACCTCTTCATTAAAGCCAAAACGTTGCAATACTAAATACAAAAACTCCCATTGCACCGAGTCGAAAGCTTTTTCTTTCGACTCCAGGCTAATTGCCAGGGATTTGGAAGTATTTTTGCTCATGCTCTCGAACAAAAATAATGCACGTCTCACATTATCATGTGTCTGCCTACTTTTAACAAATCCAGTTTGGTCAGTATCAATCAAATCAGGAATGATATTTTCTAATCTTTTAACTATTATTGAAGCATATATTCTATAATCTATATTTAACACTGAAATAGGTCTGTATGCACCACATTCTGTATTATCTTTTCCAGCCTTTGGTATCACAGATATAACTATTTCTGTGATTTCCTGTGTTACCAATTGGTTTTGTTTCATTCCTACCGATGGTAAATCTAGAGATTCCAAAAAACTTTTTATAATTAAGGGGCTAGCTGCTTCTGGTTGGGAGTATAGTTTCTTATAATATTTTTCAAAAGACTGTGATATTTCTTCTGGTTTATAACACATTACATTGGTTTCAGGGACTCTGATTTTAAAAATGGACCTGTCCATTTGTTGTTTATGGAGTTTCCGCACATGTTCAGTTTAAGCCATTTCTGGCCTCTCTCTATCGTGCTCTCCCACACACAGGCACATTCTCTTTTAGTACTCACCTTGCTGTGGGAGCAGGACTGATTGAGCAGGGTGATAGACTTGTTGAGTTTCTCTTGCTGTTGGGAGAGGTACTGCTGATAGAGTCCCAGCAGCTCCTGACACTCTCGGTACTGCTGCTGCAGGCCTGTGCCGTGGTGTCAAGGGTCAACATGCACTGAATAACTCTGCCGCTTTCCCCACTTAGACTAAAACTCTCTCCCCTCCCAAGCCAGACATGGTAATCCATTTCCCACACTGTAGTGTTGCCAACCTAATGCTGAGTAGGCAGGAGACTTTATACAGAAGGTACAAAAATGAAAGAACCTCCCTCAGAGTAGTGCCCCAAAGGTAACCAGTAGCAGTAAAAGCAAGCTGTATGTCAAGTTAAATACTCAAATGTTTTTTTGAAATGTCCAAAGTTGATGTTATCAAGCTTAAGAGGCAAAATCATTCATATTTCAAGATGCTTTCTTGGTCTATATCGGTAGTTGAAAGATTTCCAAGTGGTCTGTTAGTCAACTGAGTGATTAAACAAACTGAGTGACTAAAAAAATAAATAAATGAAAAAAATATATAAAAAGGTAATTTTTACAGTATTTAAAACCGCATGTTCTGAGAAAGCTGGCGGTTTCCCTAAGATTTGGGGTGTTATTCAGATGGCTAGGCAAATTTGTTTGGACGCAATTCATTTATAACTTTTTTCAGATCTGAAAAAAATCTGAATTGGTATCATGCAGTTTTGGTGAGAAAAAAAGTGGTTCAAATTGAAATAAAATAATTGACAAAAAGTACCAACCCTGAATATTGTATAAAACCACAGTAATTCATGTAGTACTTAAAAATGCAGGTTATCATTTAGAAAAAGCTGGTGGTTTTTCTAAGATTGTGTTTTTTGTTTTGTTTTTGGTTTGTTTGTTTTTTTACAGATTGCCATGCTAATTTGTTTTTATGCAATTAATTTATCATCTGAACTTTTTTCAGAAAATGCAAAAAAAACAAATGCTATCAAAATTTCGGTGAAAAAAAAAAAAAAGTCAAAATACAACTGGAAGGGTACAATCTAAACATCCTAAAATAAAAATTTTAATTGAATAACATAGGGCATAACAGGAAAAGCTACAAAGAACTGGCATTAAAAATGTCTCCCACAGAGAGCTCGGTTGCCCAGTGTCCTTATATCAAAAAGAGGAGGAGACCGGTTGGACTTATTCTCTGGCTCCTGACATATCAGTCTCTCTGGCTGAATCCCAGCCGTCAATACCTGGAGTCATGTTTGAGACTTTCTGAAAAAGTGCACAGACAGAGAAGAAAGTGAGAAGAAACAGCAGCACCACTGAGAAAAGACAGAAATGTTTCTTCGGGGGAGGGCTTCACACACTCCTCCATCTGGGTCTGGCTGGGCAGGGGTGGGCAGGATGCCAGGCTATGAGACAGAAAGAGCTGGCACACATGCAGCATTGGGCAGAACTCAACTGATCTGGAGCATAACCACAGCCACGGCGACTGTGCCGACTAATGAAAGCGTGACGTACGCTCGCTTACTCTCACACGCTCTGCAGAAATCCATTCGGTAGATCTAATTTTCCAACGTGGAAAGCAATAATGGAAAGCGACTTTTTTGGTCTTTCTTCTTAATAATCAGCCTGGCTGTAGAGCACAACCCGCTCAGCGATCATCATAATACCTCAAGGCCCAGGAACTCCAGAGGGACAACACAGATCAAACTGACTGAAAGTTAGAACGTTACAGAGATTATTTATAGTCCTCATATCTCCGTTATTACAATGTCAATATGCACGAAATCCAGCCTCTGCTCAACAGCCTCTCAATCCAATACACATAAGATAAGCGTGGTAAATCTTACCTTAAAACAAAGGCTATTATTAAAATCTCCAGAATACTGCACAATGGAAAAAGAAAATGGAACTTCACAAATACAAACTTAACCCACAAGAGGCCATGCACTAGTGAGTCTTACCATGGTAAAAGGGGGGTGTCAATGTGAAGCTGTATAATTACAGTGGCTTATTGGTTTGAGAAAGAACCAGGACACTAATGTCCAATAAATAATTTAAAGGGGTCATATGAGGTTGCTAAAAAATAACATTATTTTGTGTTTTTGGTGTAATGAAATGTGTTTATGCGGTTTAAGGTTAAAAAAACACATTATTTTCCACATACTGTACATTATTGTTTCTCCTCTATGCCCCGCCTTTCTGAAACGCTTCGATTTTTACAAAGCTCATCGTTCTGAAAAGCGAGGTGTGCTCTGATTGGCCAGCTATCTAGTGCGTTGTGATTGGCCAAACAGAAATGTTACACCCCTTACAGGGATTAAAGTTCCGTCGCTATGACAGATTTCCATCAGTTCATAAAGACAGTCACTTGCTTCATTCCTGAATGATTCAGCTGTTTGAACGAATCAATTGAATGAATGATTCAGTGATAAAATCAGTGACTTGTCGCCACCTGCTGGTGGATTTAGTTACATTTTTAACGTATAATTTCAGTTATTTGAATCATATTTCTGTACTCAAAATTTTATATTTAAAGCATTAATCTCCACATGAATTTAACTGCACCCATATGACTTTCTTCTGTAGAACGCAAAAGAGGATATTTCAAGACAACACTGGACCCCATTGACTTTCTTTGTATGGACAAAAAAAGGTGTTCTGCAAAGAAAAGGTCATGTAGGTCTGAATCACTGCACTCATGCAACCTCTGAGCCTCATTAAACGTCTGAAAATGTACCTACAGACGTTTGAATCGTCAGTGGCAAATCCTTTAAATATGAAAACGTACTTACAGGCTGCAAGTCAGCATTATTTGTCAGAACACCGGCATTGTAGGCTACTCTCCCAGGAAAAAGTCCTCGTCCTCCGTAAAATGCGTTGCTCACATCTGAATATTTGGTTTGAACTGTTCTGGAACAGTGTTGTAAATACAACTTAACCACTGATTTCTAGTTGTGTCCTCTTTTGGGAAAACCAAACAAACCAGTTTCGCTTTCACAACGAAACACAGTGTCTCCACGACATGGCGGCGGCGGCAACAATACTACAGTGAGAATGTAAGTTACCCCTTCTTTCTTTGCGTGAACATTTGGGCGGCGTTATGCAAATCTTCCCACACAGTGACGTAGACATGGGGGCGTGTTTAAACGAGGCGTTTTAGGAGGGCGTGGACAAGTCTTAACTGTTATAAAGAAATTCTCGTTGGGTTTGAGACTTTAGTCTTTGCAACTTTAGGGATCATATCTATTCACGAACAGCTTGTAACACTCCAAAGAGAAAGGAAAGCTTGAAATCGCATCATATGACCCCTTTAAAGGATGCTTTTGGAAGAAAAAGTTGCTAGGGTAGTCTGAAAAGTTGCTAAATTTAGAAGAAGTAGATGAAGAAGAAGAGCTGCTGTGCTGTAGCTTCAAATTTTTGGCATGTCTAGAACAATTCTTACAAGTATAACACGACGTAGCTGGGCGCCGCGGACAGACACCAAACGGCGCCGCCAGTGTGCCTACACTCATAGAAAATAAAGAATTAGAATTTTAAAGACGTGACGTGACGCGACACGACGCGACGCGATGCAATGCGATGTGACGCTGCGCTTCTCGTCTGGTGCGCGACCTCCTGAAATGCTGTTTTTTTTCACCTCCGTGCCCAAACGTCTTTGTTTGGGCGGTGTGCCTACACTCATAGAAAATAAAGAATTAGAATTTTAAAGACGTGACGTGACGCGACACGACGCGACGCGATGCGATGTGACGCTGCGCTTCTCGTCTGGTGCGCGACCTCCTGAAACGCTGTTTTTTTTTCACCTCCGTGCCCAAACGTCTTTGTTTGGGCTTCCGAAAGCGGATGATGTCAGGAAACAGTGGTTGCAATTTACTTTTTAACTCTGTTCCTGAGCATTATAACCCCAATTTGCTATTGTGTGCTGTGCATTTTACTGAGGACAGCTTCCACAATACGAAGGAGAACAGTGTTTTTGAAAAAAAGTTTTTGTTGAAAGAACGTTTAAGCTGTTCGCCAATCACAACGCACTGGGACAGCTAACCAATCACAACACATTTTGTTTTTCGGAAGGCAGACCATCATCAAAGCAGGAACTAATCGAGCCGTTTGTGCCAGGAGTGCCGGATTCGTCAAAAAGTTTTTGTTGAAAGAACGTTTAAGCTGTTCGCCAATCACAACGCACTGGGACAGCTAACCAATCACAACACATTTTGTTTTTCGGAAGGCAGACCATCATCAAAGCAGGAACTAATCGAGCCGTTTGTGCCAGGATGGGGAGAAAGGCATTTTAATTATGTAAATTATGTGAAAAATAATGCATTTTTCTAACCACCAAGCATGAAATCATGTTCTAGTACACCCCCAAAACAAAATCAAGACTTTGTAAAAGAGCATAATAGGACCCCTTTAATTACAGATTTGCTTCTCATTCAAACTGACAGCACTGAATCACTGATATCAGTCAATCAAATTTTTTATATAACAAATTCACATGTATGTTTGAATACTGAAAGTAGTATATAAGTTAGCAAAATATTACC
The DNA here is from genome assembly GCF_001515645.1 of Sinocyclocheilus grahami. Taxonomy (NCBI): domain Eukaryota; kingdom Metazoa; phylum Chordata; class Actinopteri; order Cypriniformes; family Cyprinidae; genus Sinocyclocheilus; species Sinocyclocheilus grahami. The sequence goes on from NW_015505240.1 coordinate 931,783, forward strand.
AAGATGCAAGCAATAGCAAATATTACCAAGATGCAAGCAATAGCATGCAACAAAACAAACTGAAGAGCCTCTATGACCCATATGACTTTCTTCTGTAGAACGCAAAAGAGGATATTTCAAGACAACACTGGACCCCATTGACTTTCTTTGTATGGACAAAAAAAGGTGTTCTGCAAAGAAAAAGTCATGTAGGTCTGAAATAACATGGATGAGTATATGATGAAAGTAAATGATTAGTTTTCGTCCTTTGGTTCCATTAATGCACCATATTGCTTGGCAACTGTGAAGAGATTGTTATAAATACTATAAATACAAATACTATATTACTTAAAGGGGTCATATGATGCTGCCAAAAATAACATTATTTTGTGTATTTGGTGTAATGAAATGTGTTTATGCGGTTTAAAGTAAAAAAAAAAAAAAAAACATTATTTTCCACATACTGTACATTATTGCCCCGCCTTTTTGAAACGCATCGATTTTTACAAAGCTCATCTGTCTGAAAAAGCGAGGTGTGCTGTGATTGGCCAGCTATCCAGTGCGTTGTGATTGGCCGAATACCTCAAGCGTGAGACAGTCATGTTACGCCCCTTAACATACTGTGATGGCGTGTCCCAGCCAGAGCGACGACACAAAAACATTAAAACCCATTACAAACGAGGCATTTGTTGCATCCAGTGGGGACATAATTACTGAATATAATGACTTATACTGTCTTTTTACGAGCTGTGTTGCATCGCGCCGTGCCGCGTAAACATAAAACCCTGTCTGCATTTGTGATCAGCGAAATGACAAACAACAAGTGCTACTCCACACTGCCCAAAACTCACGTTTGAACCATCAGTGGCAAATGATAAAAGAAAACGTACTTGCATGTTGTTTATGGAGTTTCCGCACATGTTCAGTTTAAGCCATTTCTGGCCTCTCTCTATCGCGCTCTCCCACACACAGGCACATTCTCTTTTAGTACTCACCTTGCTGTGGGAGCAGGACTAATTGAGCAGGGTAATAGACTTGTTGAGTTTCTCTTGCTGTTGGGAGAGGTACTGCTGATAGAGTCCCAGCAGCTCCTGACACTCTCTGTACTGCTGCTGCAGGCCTGTGACTCTTGACTCTTAACGTTTATAAAGAATATCTCTTTGAATTTGAGACTTTAGTCTTTGCAACTTCACAGATCTTCTTTATGCACCAAGAGCTTGTAACACTCCAATGTTCAGTTTAAGCCATTTCTGGCCTCTCTCTATCGCGCTCTCCCACACACAGGCACATTCTCTTTTAGTACTCACCTTGCTGTGGGAGCAGGACTAATTGAGCAGGGTAATAGACTTGTTGAGTTTCTCTTGCTGTTGGGAGAGGTACTGCTGATAGAGTCCCAGCAGCTCCTGACACTCTCTGTACTGTTGCTGCAGGCCTGTGACTCTTGACTCTTAACGTTTATAAAGAATTTCTCTTTGAATTTGAGACTTTAGTCTTTGCAACTTCACAGATCTTCTTTATGCACCAAGAGCTTGTAACACTCCAATGAGAAAGGAAAAATTTAAATCGCATCATATGACCCCTTTAAAAAAATCTTACAACCTCAAACTTTTAAAAGGTAGTGTAACTCCACATAAGGTCAGGTCATTGTTCTAGATGGTCAGATCACAAAAAGAGAGTTCAACGACTCAAACTGACTTTTAAAGCCGGTGTTATAGTTTCCGCATGAGCAATCCGGACAGCGCGGGTGCGGACTACTTGTATTTATACTACCGAAAGCATACGCTGATGGTCTGCTCGGCGGACGTGCTCCATACATGCGCAGTAGATCGGCTTGAACAGTAAACAAACATGTGAACAAACAATTGCCCACAGTTATTGCACATCTGGCTGGCATTTATCTTGTTTTATCGACGGATTGTACAGGTTCAAGTAGCAACGGTCTTATTCACACAGCCTGCGCAGTTGGTGCTTTTGTAGCCTACTGACCGCGCGTAGGCTACAAAAGCACCAACAAAAAATGGGAGGCACGCGGATGTCCATGCGGAGCCTCTGCGCACACTCTCTGATGACGATTTTTACGTCACGCATACCATAGCGGACATTAGCAGAATTGCGCACATGGAAAGTATAACACAGGCTTAAGTCTTTGTTAAGGATGTAGGTGGAAATATCTAACCTAAATTCACAGGGTTTATTATTGTAGCTCATTCAAGATCATTGACTGTCTAAAATGAAATGATTCAAGGGGATATCAAATCCTGAAGTGCCAACAAACACTGTCCTTCATGACAGCTGGATGTCAAACCACTGTGTAATAGCAGGTATGAAATGAGTAACTGTTCAACAAGAACTCTTACCATAAATAGGCCTCTCATTTATAATGAGAACAGAGAGCCCGTCTCGTAGATAAAGCGCATCGAACACAGGCATCTACCTCGCAGCTGACGAGAGGCTTCTGATACTATGATAGACAGGTTGGGCGTAAACACACATATTAATACATTAACAGAAGGGTGTGCGGGAACGCTCAGCGCCTGGTAATCTGGAGCGACTGGAGCGGGACTGATAAGATTCTCTCCCGCTTCCCGCAGCGCAGGCACCTCTGTTGGCTGCCGGCCAATCAGAGCTCATTCCGAGGGCCTACATCAGGAGAAAAGAAAGCTGCAGGCATGGTGTGTCTCCACCCCCTGTCCAAAAATACACAAAATCAGAGTTTGCATTCGATATTTCAGACAGCCGCTGTCAACATGATTCACTCCCCTGTCAGCTGGCGCAGAAATAAAATAATGAAATCCACCTCGAGGTACAACAAAATTGTGCCGAGGAGAATATTTTACGGGGCTTCTCGGCCGGATGGTCTGCATGTGTAGGTTGAGATGTAAATCAATAGGACAGTTCACACAACCGCACGCTTCGATTTAAATAACAGCGAAAATGACTCACCAAGCCACTGATGATTTGATTATTTATATATCGTGAGACTTCATTTGCTGCGAGCATGTGGTTTATTACTTCCAATTATTAGTGTGTCTACAAAACTAATTGGTCATAAACAATATGCGAGCAGTGAGTTTGTGATTAAGTGGAATTTCTGTGAGAGTTTAAACCCCACCTAAGCTCATCCCACTGGGATGCATGGACTCGGAACTAGTCAAACAAACTATTACAAAAGGACTTGTGCTCCTCTGATCCATCCGCAACATTCGGAAAAGTGACCACGCAAACTTCAATAAGATTAATGATATTGATGAATGCATTCAACTTCTCCTTTGTGTCTTCCATGCGTCTTGATGTAAATTCCTTGTGAAGAACAAAGATTGTGAGTTTCTCTGTAATAGAATCTACCGCTCAGAGACGTGGTGTAGAATGCCAAAGACACGCTTGAGAAAATTCTAATTTCATTCCGTACATGAGCTTCAAATTCTTCCTACGCACAGAATGTAACTTATAATTTTTTCCCCCTCCTACGGAGATATTTCCTCTTGATAATCGCAATCCTGGCAGATGAGATAGAGACGATGCGTGCAATTATTCTACACAGACCCTCATAACTCAGTTTGTCTTTTTCCGTCCCCCTTAACCTTTAAGAACAGCTCCATGGGCCAGCATCTGTCTGATACCTTTAGAGACCATCCTGTCTCCGCAGGGGGCTTTCATAGAGTTTGTCTTGCACTACAATCTCTTTTTAATGGAGTTTTGAATTTTAGTGGAAATGCCAGGCCGTGGAGCCAAAGTGCATTTAATTGAGTTGAGCCCGCCTAATTTCTGAGCTCGCCTGCCAAATCTGCAATTTAGCAGTCTGCGATTGCTCTTCATATTTCACAGTGTTGGGTGAAACTGATGGTTCGCCATGTCTTTTGACCAGAGCAAGATAACCAAAGCTGGCAGAACCTCAAGGAAAAAAGGGAGCATCCGAACTGTGCGAAGTTTGTGATGTGCCAGCCGGATGACAGGTTGGCACGAGAAGTAACCCACGCCGATCCCAGTGGTCATGTGATTGGTGCCAGCTCTTTCAATTTCAAATGAAAATTAAAAGCAGTTCAACCCAAACCAAGGACGGGTCTGATCCCTGAGCTCAAAAACTAGCATCTAAAAGAGTAAATATTAAACGTAACACAGTGTGAATTCTCTTTGTCGTTTGTCTGTTTCACACATTTCACACAATCTTGCTGCAAATAAAGCCTATTTCATCTTCAATGAAAAGATTCAATATTAGTGTCATCCAATATGACACATAACGCCAAAGAAAGTGAATCCTCACCCCTTCAAGTGCAAGTGTAATTCGAAAAGCATCTCAATTACATCCTGTGGTTATATTGCTCCTATAACAGTCACGACTAGGCTGAACACAGATCCACTGCTTAGACAACACTGCCCCCTGTCAGTCTAATATACACAACAGTCTGAGTCAACGTATTGTGAATTGCACTACCATTCAAATATTTGGCATCAGTAATTTTTTATTAAAGGAATTAATACTTTTATCCAGCGAGGATGGATTAAATTGATCAAAAGTGACAGCAAAGCCATTTATAACAGATTTCTATTTCAAATAAATGCTGTTCTTTTGAATTTTCTATTGATCAAAACATCCTGAAAAAATGTATCACGGTTTTCACAAAAATGTTAAGCAGCACAAATGTTTTCAACATTGAAAATAATATGAAATGTTTCTCAAGCAACAAATCAGTATAATTATGTAAGTATGATTTCTGAAGGATCATGTGATTGGAGTAACGGCTGCTGAAAAATCAGCTTTGCTATCAAATCAATAAATTACATTTTAAAAAAATATTAAAATAGAAAATGGCTATTTTAAATTCTAATAACGTTTCACAATATTACTGTTTTTACTGTATTTTTAATCAAATAAATGCAGCCTTGGTGAGCATAAGAGGCTTCTTTCGAAAAAATTTTAGAGATACCAAACTTTTGAACAGTAATACATTAATCAAATAATTTAAAAAGTTCACATAATAATGAATATGTTATGTATGATTCTGAATTAACATCTCCAGGAAGGATAACAGCTAATATATGTTTAATATATAAATAATTACTGCCATTAACAGAAAAAAAAATGGGGGGGATTCCCCACTGACTTCCCAAGGGTTTTCCATTAAAATGTAATCAATGTTAATTTGGTGCAATTGATGGCATCATTTAAACTCAACCAGAACATTCTTACTGCTTCCTTGCTTGTCTTAAAAGGATACTTTCTCTCTCTTGTATGATGAGTTGGTTTTGTTGCTCTAGATGTTGGATTTTATTCTCAAACGTCTCCTGTTCATCCCTGAGTTTCTGTACAGATTCCTCTTTTTCTTCACTAACTCTGAAAAGAAACACAAACAAAACAGATCAGATACACAGCTGTATCACTATGCACAGAAAATCACATTGGCTTGAAGGCTACTGTAATCATTCATTCAGTCTAAAAAGTTTCAGATCACTATAATGAGAGGACTTTACCTGGCCAGCTCCTGGATGAGATTTGCAATCCGACGCTTGTCCTCTGGGCAGAGATCCTTCAATGATGGCTTACTTCTGGCTTGAGCAGTGCTGAAGAGAGTCTACAGTCCAAAACAGACACTTTTAAATGTTATTTCCACACATCTATAGAACACAAATTTCTATACAACTCAAATGAACAAACCTGGTTAGATTCTTAGTACATCCTAAAAAATAACCTTGTGAATTTATGACTGCCAAAGAGAATTAGATTTGCATTTCCTGAAGGAAATATTAGTTCATGCAAGGTGATGTTTGATAAAGACATAATAATGCAAATATTAACAGTTTTGCAGAGTATATGCAAAACAACACATTGTCGAAATTGATTAGTTGACCAATCTGTTTTATTGAAGCTCTGAATTATTAAGCTGGTTTCAGGTTCACAATGCCCTGCTTGGATGTATTTCTTAAGGGGACATTTACAAAAACATGGGTGTCAAGATGGGTGTCAACTTTTAACCTGACATGTCATTCTAAAAAAATGCAATACTCATGGCACAAAACACTAAAAAAAAAAAGATTAGATTCCCAAAGATTAGTATGCACAAAATGTCTGAAATCTAAAGAAAAGCAAACTGAAACCATCCTAATTAAAAGCACTGTCCCTGAAATCATGGGGGGGAGGGGAATCGGAAGATAAACATTGTGATGAATAATATATTCATAATATAGTACCAGTCAATAATTCAGACACACTTGTTGTGGTTTCTCAGGAGCTCAAAAAACATTTGATCTAAGCCTGCCAGACATAAAATGCAGACAAATATAGCAAATAGAATATGAATTGAATTCCTACATTTATTTTAATTTACTCATTTTAAGTGGATGCTGGAGTGGATATTAAAGAAAAGTGTCCAACATACATTCAATTATAGGTCGCATTAAAGATATTTCTGAATTTATTAAACATATTTTGGTCACTACTCACTACATAATTTTCATACTTCCATTTGGCATCATAGTTTCATAAAGTTGATAAATTTATTATTTAACAAATTAGAAATATTTTAGACGCAAAGTCGGCAACACCAAAGCTCCAAAAGTATCAAAAAATTTATTTTTTAAAAAGACTGTCGCATAGCATATGTGACGTTTCGAGCACGCAGGCTCTTCATCAGACTGTCTTTTGGAGCTTTGGTGTTGCCGACTTTGCGTCTAAAATATTTCTACTTGTTTTTTGGTCGAGCACCCAGTTGAGATCGATGTGCGTGCTTTTGCCTGCTCTTCACATTATTTAACAAATTAGCAATAATAAAGAATTAACTTTTGACTGTAGTGTATGTTAAATGATTAGAGTTGAATTAATTACAGACACAAGGATGCAAATTAATCAGGGGTATAAAAAAGGTGACAAAGATGCAACCACTGTAGAGAGGAAGATTTGTTTTTAAATGTCAGCTTTAAAATGTGGATTTTCATTCCATTTAGCATGAAGATTTAAAAAGTATCTCTCTCTACTTCAGCTGTCAGGCCACATTCACACTGTTGTTTTTATGGAACCCATTCAATATGACCATAGAATAATGATAATGATGATAAAAAAAATAATAATAGTAATAATTAGAAAATGAAGAGAAAAAAAAACATGGAAAATCCCTGTTGACAACAGATTTATAAACAATTCTCATTACAAACTTGGAAAGCTTGTTGGTGGATCACGCAGATTCAAAATGGCGATAATCAGCAAACGTTAAATGATTAGAGTTGAATTAATTACAGACACAAGGATGCAAATTAATCAGGGGTATAAAAAAGGTGACAAAGATGCAACCACTGTAGAGAGGAAGATTTGTTTTTAAATGTCAGCTTTAAAATGTGGATTTTCATTCCATTTAGCAAGAAGATTTAAAAAGTATCTCTCTCTACTTCAGCTGTCAGGCCACATTCACACTGTTGTTTTTATGGAACCCATTCAATATGACCATAGAATAATGATAATGATGATAAAAAAAATTATAATAGTAATAATTAGAAAATGAAGAGAAAACAAAACATGGAAAATCCCTGTTGACAACAGATTTATAAACAATTCTCATTACAAACTTGGAAAGCTTGTTGGTGGATCACGCAGATTCAAAATGGCGATAATCAGCAAAAAGTGGCAAGTTTGCATCCCTGCAGACAACTGAGGCACTTCACCTCACATGATTAGATGCTTTTTGTGTTATTATGGAATGGAGGAGGTGAAAGATGACAAGACATACAAGGGGTTTGTAGATAGACTCACTCTCGGTATTACTCGGGGTTTGGGTGAGGGGGCAATGTTTAATATAAATAATGATAAGACAGCATCACAATAGGTTGCATGGTCTCCCGGTGTTGTGCCGAATTCTGCACCCCTGCCAGATTATGCACCCTAAAGAACAGTATGTGAGCGAAGAAACTATTTGACCTACTCCAACACTAAGAACAAAAAGAACTCCTGAAGATGATGAGTATTTGCTCACCATAATAAAGTTTAAAAAATGGTCCCAGCAGCAAGGAATGAACCCAGAAACAGGGCGAAAACATAGTGGCAGCATCTTCCAGTGCAAACGTCCAAACACGCTCATTGTGAACGAAACGGCTGCATTCATATGAACTCCTGTGATAGAGTAAAACATACTGCATGATTATTTGTCATTATGGAAAATGGCAATTGAAGTGACCTCTGTTTGGGGTCAAGAGGGTCTCACCTGACACTTTTCCACCAACGTGCACCGCACCCCCAGCCCAAAGCCTACATTTATGCTGAAATAATCTCCAAAAAAAACATTTCCTGTGACCACCTATGCAACAGAGCCAAGGCCAAACACCTGGGATTCAAAATCAGTTTGTCAAAGAAACTACATAATTCATAGATGATGTGCAGCCATTACATGAAAATAACCCCGGGTACAAAGCTTATTTCATACTTATCAAATAAATAAATACATGGACATTAAGTAGACTACTGGTTTTATTTTGCATTTAGGGGCTGTAATGACACAGAAACAGGGTTAGTATCATTAACTAAAAACATTTTTGTTGAAATAAAGCTAAAAATGTAAATAAGTTTTAGTATTTGACGTTTTTAACCCCTTCAGGTGTGGAGAAAAGTATTTCTTCCCCTAATTGTGAAACTACTGGAAAACGTGTTTGGAAAAAAAATAAACATGTTTGGATTTCCTTTTACTACTGGCACAGAAATTACACACTTCATCTTCATATAGTTTGGAACAACTTGAGGGTAAGTCATCCTTGACCTGCAGCATATCCATGGAGTAATATGTGCCCATATAATATTCCAAGGGATGTCCCATATAAGCCAGTTTTATCCTTTTTTCCTAGGAATTGCTATGCTGTTTGCTCAGACGAATGCTGAACACAGCAGAAAAGGAAATCTGAGGTACAACAAATCACCTCAGGCAACTTGACCTCATGATTTTCCAGACAAACTGTATGTTGAAAGACTGAAGATTGCTTCTTTACACAAATGTATCACATTCTGCCAAATAGTTTTAAAAGAAGAGTTTGCTTTTGCAAATTATGTGTGATGTTCTGCATGTTGTGTGTGTGTTTTCTGGTTTTGTGTGTAGAGTTTTGAGAAATGGAGGCATAGTTTAAAAAACTGTAAGCATTTTTAAAAAACTGTAACACTACATTATTATGCATTATACAGAGGTAAGCAAGAGGAAAATAAAATGTCATCGAAACTTAGATACATTCATATAACCCCACACCCCAGAGAAGTCAGTGTTTACTATCAGTGAATGACGGGAATAGATAGTCTTGAGTGTCTTGAGTTATGCGTTTAGTCTTTGCCCTGTGCGCACGCATAGGGCGCAGTCGTGCCAGGGTCACTCGGATTATGCTCGGCATATCGTCTCTTTTAAATAAACCGAGGATTTTAACAGAGGCACGCAGACTTGATAATGAACTGGCAGTGGAGTGACATATATTCCCATCCGTTATGGATAGTTTCAGCGGCGATCCTGGCCATAATTGTACGCGCGCAGCGGAAAGCATCGTGGAACCCGCGCGCTTGTCCCGTTAAGTTAAAAGGGAAAACTGCGATTGTGACTGGAGCTAACACGGGTGAGAATCAAACTTTTACCATTAAAATGAATGATATTTTAATGTATGGTGGTGAGCACGCAAACGCCTACCTGAGTAGAATTGTGGAAGACCCTTTTACGCAGAAGACGAATGACACAGAGTATCCATGAAACTACAAATACAAGTTCAAGACATGTTTCGTGTATATAAAACCTAAACTCGTTTGTTTTCATATTTACGCAGAGTCGTGGAACAGCTCAGTCTTGCTAAACCTTGTTAAACTTGCTGCAGGCTCGTGCCAATCTGTTCCAGATGCTTCACATTTGTTGCGTTTGGAGTGACTGATTTAGGTCATGGTGTTCAAAAACTCAGTGGTTGAATGTTTAGGTAATTTGGCTCAGATGATTCCTGGGAGAATGTTTCAAAGTTAAAACAGAGAAACAGAATAGAGAACATATAAATATTAGGAAACCAATATAAATGAGCATACAATTATTATAAAAATGATTCTGTATAGAATTGCTCAAATAATATACAGTCTTGGAGAAATTCAATGAAGGTTATATTGACATCTCGTTCTGTTATTGTGATTTTTCTTTCCTGTGGACTGTGGTTGGAGCTTAATTTAAGTTTGATATGATGATGATAAAAGATAAGATACAGTATATTTTTATATCTTAAACAGTTTTGACATGTGCTATTGTGTCGCATAAAGTCATACATAATTCTGTCAAGTCATAATTACTCAATTTCTTATTCCCGAATACTGATGTGTCATTCACCTTTTGTTGTTATATTTTAGGTATTGGGAAATTCATTGCCCTGGACTTTGCTCGTCGTGGGGTGCGGGTGATCCTGGCGTGCCGGAGTGAGGCTCGTGGGACTGCAGCACTACAAGAAATCAGAGAAAGTACTGGGAACCAGAACGTACATCTGCGTCTGCTTGACACCTCGTCGCTCGGCTCTGTGCGGAAGTTTGCAGCACGGATCTTGGAGGATGAGAAGGAATTGCATATCCTGGTCAATAACGCAGGGGCCTCAGGTGGAATGCCCATCTCTCACTCTCTCTCTCACTCTCTCCATCTCTCATATATTAATTTGTATGTCCATACAAACCAAGGTTTGTTAATACCTACAGGCCTACCGAGTAAGATCACTGCAGATGGGTTGGAAATCACTTTTGCAACCAACCACGTTGGGCCGTTTCTGCTCACCAGTTTGCTTTTAGGTCAGACAACATTCCAATTGTTAATGCCTTTTTTTTAGATCTTAAAGAAATAATTCACCCAAAATGAAAATTTGCTGAAAATTTACTCACCCTCTGGCCATCCAAGATGTTGCTTCATCAGAACAGATTTGGAGAAATTTAGCATCACTTGATCACCACTGGATCCTCTGCAGTGAATGGGTGCCGTCAGAACGATAGTCCAAACTTTAAAAACACAATAAAAACATCACAACAATCCACAAGTAATCCACACGACTCCAGTACATCAGTTGATCTTGTGAAGTGAAAAGCTGTGATTTTGTAAGAAACAAATTCATCATTAAGGCATTTAACTTTAAACCAGGGGTGTCAAACTCAATCCCTGGGGGTCCGGACTTTTTCACTGGCGAAAGCAATATTATGGATAGAAGACTCATATTTTACTCATATTTTAGCCGTAAGCAATAGTTGAATGTTAAATTCCTTAATGATGGGTTTATTTATTACAAACACACAGCTTTTCACTTCATAAGATGTTAATTGATCGACTGCAGTTGTGTTGATTGTTTGTGGATTATTGTAATGTTTTTATCAGCTGTTTGGACTCTCATTCTGACGGCACCCATTCACTGCAGAGGATCCATTGGTGAGCAAGTGATGCAATGCTAAATTTCTCCAAATCTGTTCTGATGAAGAAACAAACTAATCTACTTCTTGGATGGCCTGAGGGTGAGTACGTTTTTTGCAATTTTTCATTTTTGGATCAAATATTCATTTGAAAAGACACATCTGGATTCTGGGAGTAACACATTTTTTTTATTGTCATACAGACCTTTTGAAGGAATCAGCTCCAGCTCGTATCGTAAATGTTTCGTCTATGAATCACTGGAAAGGTGAGGTAAACTTTGACCATTTCCGTGGTCACAATCTAAAGCATGTGATGGATGCTGCATATAACCACACCAAGCTGCACAACGTCATCTGGACCAACGAGTTGGCACGCAGGCTTCAGGGCACAGGTACACGTCCAAACCACAACTCATTATACTGACCGACTGCTGCTGCCATGAGAAAATGAGCAGAAAGTCACAATTAGATTTTGATTATTAGATTTGACATTGCTTCATGATTCAGTATTGTTCAGTATTGCTTATTCAGTGTGCAGCGGAGTGCACAAGAGTTTGTCATAGCACTCGCACATACATACATATGCACATATACAGTGCACAGCATAAATGAGTACACCCCTTCTGAAACTTAACAAATTCAGCAATTACACTTTGCTTAGAAGACATGTTTTTTTTAGAGATATAATATTCCAGCAAGTCTGCTTGATCAGTTACCAAAGAAGAATGTTAAAATTATTCAAGAAAATACCATTTTCTTTTCAAAGTGATAAAATGTTGTGTTGCAAAAATGAGTACACCCTCCTGAAAGTTTCTAAAAAAATTGAAAAAAAAAAGAATTCTGGTGTAAGGTTAAGGCAAGTATTGATCAACAGGTAAGTATGTTGAACCAAAACTGCTAAAGGTAAGTCATTTCTTGATAATTAAGTGTTATATGGCCCACTGAATCATACTCAGACTTAATGCTGACAACAATGAAACCACTTGAGAGAGAACTGTCAGGAGATTTATTTCTTAGCATAAAAGAGGACAATGGTAAAAGAGGAATACCAAATTATTGTTTTAAGTGTGAAAATATAGCCAAAGTAACACAGAAATTCAAAAACAATGGACTTGTGAAAAGGCCCCTGAAATAATCAGGTCTTCACTTTAAGCTTTCATTTACTGATGAGTGAGTTTTTGCTAGAAAAGGAGCAGGAGAAACACCGTGAACGTGTCTCAGAGCCGGCAAAAGCTGTGAAAAGAGTGACACTTTATCTCACAGAGTAAGATGCAGCCTGCAGAAGTGACATGCATGGTTGTTTATCCACACCAGAACTACCGACTGTAGCCAAAGCACAATAAACTCATTTAGCTTTTTCCAAGGCCCATATTTACAAAATATAGACTTCTGGGAATCCATACTCTGGTCTCAAGAGACCAATTCAATCATTTTGGATCTAACAGCACCGAGAGAAGTGCCTGGTTCCCACAGTGGCATTCAGTGGTAGTAAAGCTCTTCTATAGGGATGTATGAGTGCTGAAGGTGTGAGGGAGTTGTACTCTATCAATGCTGGCATGAATTCACACACCACTGTGTGATGTAATACAAAAACCTGAAACTGAAGATGCTACCCTCTTCTCATTCCCTGCATTGTTGGGCTTTTTTTAACATGACAATGACGATATTCATTCTCCTGTGTTGAAAATCCTTCAGTGGACATGTATTTCACTCAATCTTAACACTCTTGAGCTGCTGTGAGAGATTCTGTAGAGACGAGCTGAGCAAAACTCCCCATTAAAGACCAGAGCATTTAAGGAGGTCGTCCTCCAGGAGTTAAACAGCACAGATGTGAAAATTTGTCATACTTATTGCTTTACTGAACTTGTATAAAATTATTATTAAATGTCCATGCTGATATCTGCTGAAAAACGGTACTCTTTGTGTGATATAGATTGTTAACTATATTAAATTATATAAATATAAAAAGCATACAGAAGCATTTTTGCTGTCTACAAATTTTCATTTTTGGGTGAACTATTGTTACACACTATCAGGTTTTTGGTTCATATTTTAGTTCATTAAGGAGCATTTATATTCATCTTTGAAATACCTGGTCGAATAATCCGGTGTAGATTGAGATGTAAGGTGCTGGATATGTAGAAAAGATCCCAGCTGTTGTTTTGGGGCCCGACAGTGAAATTGCCCCCACAGTAATGATGTATAGCATCTATAAAGAACAGTATGTGAGCGAAGAAACTATTTGACCTACTCCAACACTAAGAACAAAAAGAACTCCTGAAGATGATGAGTATTTGCTCACCATAATAAAGTTTAAAAAATGGTCCCAGCAGCAAGGAATGAACCCAGAAACGGGGCGAAAACATAGTGGCAGCATCTTCCAGTGCAAACGTCCAAACACGCTCATTGTGAACGAAACGGCTGCATTCATATGAACTCCTGTGATAGAGTAAAACATACTGCATGATTATTTGTCATTATGGAAAATGGCAATTGAAGTGACCTCTGTTTGGGGTCAAGAGGGTCTCACCTGACACTTTTCCACCAACGTGCACCGCACCCCCAGCCCAAAGCCTACATTTATGCTGAAATAATCTCCAAAAAAAACATTTCCTGTGACCACCTGTGCAACAGAGCCAAGGCCAAACACCTGGGATTCAAAATCAGTTTGTCAAAGAAACTACATAATTCATAGATGATGTGCAGCCATTACATGAAAATAACCCCGGGTACAAAGCTTATTTCATACTTATCAAATAAATAAATACATGGACATTAAGTAGACTACTGGTTTTATTTTGCATTTAGGGGCTGTAATGACACAGAAACAGGGTTAGTATCATTAACTAAAAACATTTTTGTTGAAATAAAGCTAAAAATGTAAATAAGTTTTAGTATTTGACGTTTTTAACCCCTTCAGGTGTGGAGAAAAGTATTTCTTCCCCTAATTGTGAAACTACTGGAAAACGTGTTTGGAAAAAAAATAAACATGTTTGGATTTCCTTTTACTACTGGCACAGAAATTACACACTTCATCTTCATATAGTTTGGAACAACTTGAGGGTAAGTCATCCTTGACCTGCAGCATATCCATGGAGTAATATGTGCCCATATAATATTCCAAGGGATGTCCCATATAAGCCAGTTTTATCCTTTTTTCCTAGGAATTGCTATGCTGTTTGCTCAGACGAATGCTGAACACAGCAGAAAAGGAAATCTGAGGTACAACAAATCACCTCAGGCAACTTGACCTCATGATTTTCCAGACAAACTGTATGTTGAAAGACTGAAGATTGCTTCTTTACACAAATGTATCACATTCTGCCAAATAGTTTTAAAAGAAGAGTTTGCTTTTGCAAATTATGTGTGATGTTCTGCATGTTGTGTGTGTGTTTTCTGGTTTTGTGTGTAGAGTTTTGAGAAATGGAGGCATAGTTTAAAAAACTGTAAGCATTTTTAAAAAACTGTAACACTACATTATTATGCATTATACAGAGGTAAGCAAGAGGAAAATAAAATGTCATCGAAACTTAGATACATTCATATAACCCCACACCCCAGAGAAGTCAGTGTTTACTATCAGTGAATGACGGGAATAGATAGTCTTGAGTGTCTTGAGTTATGCGTTTAGTCTTTGCCCTGTGCGCACGCATAGGGCGCAGTCGTGCCAGGGTCACTCGGATTATGCTCGGCATATCGTCTCTTTTAAATAAACCGAGGATTTTAACAGAGGCACGCAGACTTGATAATGAACTGGCAGTGGAGTGACATATATTCCCATCCGTTATGGATAGTTTCAGCGGCGATCCTGGCCATAATTGTACGCGCGCAGCGGAAAGCATCGTGGAACCCGCGCGCTTGTCCCGTTAAGTTAAAAGGGAAAACTGCGATTGTGACTGGAGCTAACACGGGTGAGAATCAAACTTTTACCATTAAAATGAATGATATTTTAATGTATGGTGGTGAGCACGCAAACGCCTACCTGAGTAGAATTGTGGAAGACCCTTTTACGCAGAAGACGAATGACACAGAGTATCCATGAAACTACAAATACAAGTTCAAGACATGTTTCGTGTATATAAAACCTAAACTCGTTTGTTTTCATATTTACGCAGAGTCGTGGAACAGCTCAGTCTTGCTAAACCTTGTTAAACTTGCTGCAGGCTCGTGCCAATCTGTTCCAGATGCTTCACATTTGTTGCGTTTGGAGTGACTGATTTAGGTCATGGTGTTCAAAAACTCAGTGGTTGAATGTTTAGGTAATTTGGCTCAGATGATTCCTGGGAGAATGTTTCAAAGTTAAAACAGAGAAACAGAATAGAGAACATATAAATATTAGGAAACCAATATAAATGAGCATACAATTATTATAAAAATGATTCTGTATAGAATTGCTCAAATAATATACAGTCTTGGAGAAATTCAATGAAGGTTATATTGACATCTCGTTCTGTTATTGTGATTTTTCTTTCCTGTGGACTGTGGTTGGAGCTTAATTTAAGTTTGATATGATGATGATAAAAGATAAGATACAGTATATTTTTATATCTTAAACAGTTTTGACATGTGCTATTGTGTCGCATAAAGTCATACATAATTCTGTCAAGTCATAATTACTCAATTTCTTATTCCCGAATACTGATGTGTCATTCACCTTTTGTTGTTATATTTTAGGTATTGGGAAATTCATTGCCCTGGACTTTGCTCGTCGTGGGGTGCGGGTGATCCTGGCGTGCCGGAGTGAGGCTCGTGGGACTGCAGCACTACAAGAAATCAGAGAAAGTACTGGGAACCAGAACGTACATCTGCGTCTGCTTGACACCTCGTCGCTCGGCTCTGTGCGGAAGTTTGCAGCACGGATCTTGGAGGATGAGAAGGAATTGCATATCCTGGTCAATAACGCAGGGGCCTCAGGTGGAATGCCCATCTCTCACTCTCTCTCTCACTCTCTCCATCTCTCATATATTAATTTGTATGTCCATACAAACCAAGGTTTGTTAATACCTACAGGCCTACCGAGTAAGATCACTGCAGATGGGTTGGAAATCACTTTTGCAACCAACCACGTTGGGCCGTTTCTGCTCACCAGTTTGCTTTTAGGTCAGACAACATTCCAATTGTTAATGCCTTTTTTTTAGATCTTAAAGAAATAATTCACCCAAAATGAAAATTTGCTGAAAATTTACTCACCCTCTGGCCATCCAAGATGTTGCTTCATCAGAACAGATTTGGAGAAATTTAGCATCACTTGATCACCACTGGATCCTCTGCAGTGAATGGGTGCCGTCAGAACGATAGTCCAAACTTTAAAAACACAATAAAAACATCACAACAATCCACAAGTAATCCACACGACTCCAGTACATCAGTTGATCTTGTGAAGTGAAAAGCTGTGATTTTGTAAGAAACAAATTCATCATTAAGGCATTTAACTTTAAACCAGGGGTGTCAAACTCAATCCCTGGGGGTCCGGACTTTTTCACTGGCGAAAGCAATATTATGGATAGAAGACTCATATTTTACTCATATTTTAGCCGTAAGCAATAGTTGAATGTTAAATTCCTTAATGATGGGTTTATTTATTACAAACACACAGCTTTTCACTTCATAAGATGTTAATTGATCGACTGCAGTTGTGTTGATTGTTTGTGGATTATTGTAATGTTTTTATCAGCTGTTTGGACTCTCATTCTGACGGCACCCATTCACTGCAGAGGATCCATTGGTGAGCAAGTGATGCAATGCTAAATTTCTCCAAATCTGTTCTGATGAAGAAACAAACTAATCTACTTCTTGGATGGCCTGAGGGTGAGTACGTTTTTTGCAATTTTTCATTTTTGGATCAAATATTCATTTGAAAAGACACATCTGGATTCTGGGAGTAACACATTTTTTTTATTGTCATACAGACCTTTTGAAGGAATCAGCTCCAGCTCGTATCGTAAATGTTTCGTCTATGAATCACTGGAAAGGTGAGGTAAACTTTGACCATTTCCGTGGTCACAATCTAAAGCATGTGATGGATGCTGCATATAACCACACCAAGCTGCACAACGTCATCTGGACCAACGAGTTGGCACGCAGGCTTCAGGGCACAGGTACACGTCCAAACCACAACTCATTATACTGACCGACTGCTGCTGCCATGAGAAAATGAGCAGAAAGTCACAATTAGATTTTGATTATTAGATTTGACATTGCTTCATGATTCAGTATTGTTCAGTATTGCTTATTCAGTGTGCAGCGGAGTGCACAAGAGTTTGTCATAGCACTCGCACATACATACATATGCACATATACAGTGCACAGCATAAATGAGTACACCCCTTCTGAAACTTAACAAATTCAGCAATTACACTTTGCTTAGAAGACATGTTTTTTTTAGAGATATAATATTCCAGCAAGTCTGCTTGATCAGTTACCAAAGAAGAATGTTAAAATTATTCAAGAAAATACCATTTTCTTTTCAAAGTGATAAAATGTTGTGTTGCAAAAATGAGTACACCCTCCTGAAAGTTACTAAATAAATCTAAAAAAAAAAGAATTCTGGTGTAAGGTTAAGGCAAGTATTGATCAACAGGTAAGTATGTTGAACCAAAACTGTTAAAGGTAAGTCATTTCTTGATAATTAAGTGTTATATGGCCCACTGAATCATACTCAGACTTAATGCTGACAACAATGAAACCACTTGAGAGAGAACTGTCAGGAGATTTATTTCTTAGCATAAAAGAGGACAATGGTAAAAGAGGAATACCAAATTATTGTTTTAAGTGTGAAAATATAGCCAAAGTAACACAGAAATTCAAAAACAATGGACTTGTGAAAAGGCCCCTGAAATAATCAGGTCTTCACTTTAAGCTTTCATTTACTGATGAGTGAGTTTTTGCTAGAAAAGGAGCAGGAGAAACACCGTGAACGTGTCTCAGAGCCGGCAAAAGCTGTGAAAAGAGTGACACTTTATCTCACAGAGTAAGATGCAGCCTGCAGAAGTGACATGCATGGTTGTTTATCCACACCAGAACTACCGACTGTAGCCAAAGCACAATAAACTCATTTAGCTTTTTCCAAGGCCCATATTTACAAAATATAGACTTCTGGGAATCCATACTCTGGTCTCAAGAGACCAATTCAATCATTTTGGATCTAACAGCACCGAGAGAAGTGCCTGGTTCCCACAGTGGCATTCAGTGGTAGTAAAGCTCTTCTATAGGGATGTATGAGTGCTGAAGGTGTGAGGGAGTTGTACTTTATCAATGCTGGCATGAATTCACACACCACTGTGTGATGTAATACAAAAACCTGAAACTGAAGATGCTACCCTCTTCTCATTCCCTGCATTGTTGGGCTTTTTTTAACATGACAATGACGATATTCATTCTCCTGTGTTGAAAATCCTTCAGTGGACATGTATTTCACTCAATCTTAACACTCTTGAGCTGCTGTGAGAGATTCTGTAGAGACGAGCTGAGCAAAACTCCCCATTAAAGACCAGAGCATTTAAGGAGGTCGTCCTCCAGGAGTTAAACAGCACAGATGTGAAAATTTGTCATGAACTTGTATACTCAGTGCCAAGAAGAGTCAGAGCAGTGTACTTAGAGTTATGGAGGACATATTAAGTTCTAGAATATTACACTTGGTTGAATTCAATCTAATTCTGCAATCCTTCATTTAAACAAAAATTGGCTAGGTTTCTTATTTTACAGATATTAATGGCATGCATATCTCTGTTTTTATTAAGAATATGTTTAATACATTTCAATTTTGCCATCTTTCTATGAATTATATTAGTGATCATTAAGAAAATACATCTTTTATATCTAATCAGAGGGGGTGTACTCATTTATGCTGTGCACTACACTGTATAAGCAGTATGTACAGTATATGAGTTTCACTGAGTTGGACTCAAGTACCACTTTTAGTGTCTAAGCAATTGTAAGTATTTTGAGCTGTGAAAAGAGCAAATTCTGAGCACGTCTGACTCCACTGACTGTTTTGAATTTCTTCACAAACAAAAAAGGAATTTTCTGACTGGATATGATGTTGAAAAGGCAAGAAACATTTCATGCTGGAAAGAGAAGAAAGTGCTTAATTTTTCCATTCAAACCATGGTTTTGTGTGTGTTTCAGGTGTGACGGCAAACTCTCTGCATCCAGGTGTAGTTATGACAGACGTAATGAGAAATTACAACTTTATTATCCGATTCCTCTTCAACTTGGTCGGCTATTTCTTCTTCAAAGTGAGTTGACTATTAATCTTGTTCTAAACAACTTTTCACATCAATAACTGCTTCCTGCCAACTCCTCTGGCTGCACTAGTGCACTAGTTTTCAGAGTAGGTGGAAAAAACGTGTTAGTGCTATTAATTTTTACTGCAGTTCTGGAAAAATGCCACAAACACCCCTGAAGTGCAGTTGTGCAAGGGAGCTACTCCACATCTCTATGCATAACATGGATGTTTAGTTGCCTTAAAGGCACATTAACATTGATTGTTACAAAAGAAAGGAAGATAAAGTGAACAAGAAAGAGAACAAGAGTTACTATAGTGTTGCTTCCCTGAGAAGCAGAAACGGCCTGGTTTCCTGGAAGGAGTGAAATTAAATGTCTAATCTGGTAATCTGACTGATATCAGGACCAGTCATTTAAACAGGAAGGACTAACAACAGTTTAACATTAGCCAATCAGATTTATGACACGACACTTGTTTCATACAATATAGGCCTATAGCAAATATTCAACAGAAATTGTTCATTATCCATTGACTTAAAGGGGTCATATGATGTTGCTAAAAAGAACATTATTTTGTGTATTTGGTGTAATGAAATGTGTTTATGCGGTTTAAGGTTCAAAAAATACATTATTTTCCACATACTGTACATTATTGTTTCTCCTCTATGCCCCGCCTTTCTGAAACGCGTCGATTTTTACAAAGCTCATCGGTCTGAAAAGCGAGGTGTGCTCTGATTGGCCAGCTATCCAGTGCGTTGTGATTGGCCGAATTCCTCAAGTGTGTGCCGGAAATGTTACGCCCCTTGCCACATTGTGATGATGCCCTGTCCGGCCGGAGCAACGAGACAAAAACATTAAAACCCATTATAAACGAGGCATTTGTTGCATCCAGTGGGGACATAACTACGTATTATAATGACTTATACTGTCTTTTTACGCGTTGCGTTGCATCGTGCCGCGTAAACATAAAACCATATCTACATTTGTGTTCGGAGAAATGACAAACAACAAGCACTACTCCAAACTGCCCAAAACTCGCGTTTGAATCATCAGTGGCACATTCTTTAAATATAAAAAACGTACTTGCATTCTGTGAGTCAAAACAGCCGGCATTGTAGTCTACTCTCCCAGGATCAGGAAACGTCCTCCATAAAATGCGCTGCACACATCTGAATATTTGGGTTGAAGTGTTCTGGAACAGTATTGTAAATACAACTTAACCACTGATTTCTAGTCGTGTCCTCTTTTGGAAGGCCAAACAAAGTAGTTTCGCTTTCACAACGAAACACACAGCGCCTTCACGACATGGCTGCGGCAGCAAAAAAAATACTACAGCGAGAATAAAAGTTACGCCTTCTTTCTTCGCGTGAACATTTGGGAGGTGTTATGCAAATCTTCCCACATCGTGACGTAGACATGTGGGGGCGTGTTAGAATGAACCATTTTAGGTAGGCGTGGTTGACTCTTAACTTTTATAAAGAATATCTCTTTGGGTTTGAGACTTTAGTCTTTGCAGCTTTAGGGATCTTATCTATTCACGAACAGCTGGTAACACTCCAAAGAGAAAGGAAAACTTGAAATCGCATCATATGACACCTTTAGTGTGTGTTTATGTATTTTTTTTCCACCACAGACCGCTGAAGAAGGGGCTTTCAGTCCAATATACTGTGCAGTGTCCGAAGAAGCAGAAGGAATAACAGGAAAATACTTCGACAGTGACTGTTCCCTGGTCTTACCAGCACCTTCTGCCAGAGATCCTGCTCTTGGAGTGAAGGAATATAAGTTTTGTGAGAGACTGACTGCTAAACCTTAAAGAGACATGCAGTTCAATTCATGATTTATTCACCCTCATCCCAAACCTGTGTGTTTTGACTTTTGAAGCTTTATGTGAAGAGCTGACTGAAATTAACTTTTGCCCAATACTAATTGTTTCATAAGCTCCATCAGAGTCAGACACGGCAGTTACTGATTGTTGTAACCTTTTTTTCTAGAGCAGAAAATGCTGTTCAAAACGTCTTTGAATGAAGAACATATAAAAACTAAATTTGTCATTATGGCTCTTTTTGGAAACTCAACAGCTTTTACAGGGAGTTATTCTTTCAGTTGTGATGTTTTTGATGTTACCTTCTGCCATGTGGCAGTTCTTTTCTCAAGCTTATCAATAAGAAAAGACTGAAGGCTGTTAAAGAAGCGCTCCTAAAATGCAATGTGAATTTCTGCTTTTCCACTCTAGGCACATCTAAAGGTTTTGACAGCTGTTCTCTATTTGCTATAAATAGTTCTGCAATGAAATACAGGCTAAAGTTTCCATAATTAAAAAAACATGTCCAAATCTAAGCATGCACCCTATGATTTCCAACCATCATGCTGATTTCTACACTAAACAGAACATTAAACTCACACATACGTTATGTCATTCTATACAGTATTGTTTAACAGTCTGGTTGATTTCTTGTATGATTTCTTAAAGAAATTATTTTACCAGCAAGTATGCATTAAATTGATGGAAAGTGAAGGCTTTCACATTGTTACAAAAATGTCTATTTTAAATAAGAACTTTCAGCAAATACTGCAAAGAATCCTGAAAAACCTCTATCATGGTCTCCACTAAAATAAGTAGTAGCAGCACAACTAGGAGCATATTATGAGAATGATTTCTGAAGGATCGCGTGAATCTGAAGACTGGAGTAATGATTAAGTTAGCATGTCGTTTAACAGTTTAAATTCAGATTAAACCAGAGTTGCAATACCTATATATGATAAGAAACTGAATTGGCATGCAAGTTAATTTTATTGTGTTTTTCTTTTTCACATTCATAGACAAAACATTTGTGCTTGCAACAAATGTTGAATCATCAGTCTGCAAATGTCATTGAATGGAGATACAAAATGCTGGATTTATTTCACTGTAAAACAGAGCACTAACATTAGACAGGTCTGTATGTATGTATGAAATACACAAAGAGATTTTACTGTATGGATTAAAATGCTCCTTACCGGTCTCTGGCTCTTCTATGATGCTCTGCAGCATCTTACCGAAAGCAGATCCAATGTGGCCCTTTTTAGCAGTAAGCTTTAGTCCTATTTCCACAGGCTGGCCCTTCAGATGGAAACAATCCAATCAGAAACTCAAATACATTATGAAATACTTTAAAAACATGCAGGGATTCCTCACCGCTGACTCTCTTCCGTCTTCTTCTGGAGACATCTCATCAATCAAAACCCCCTCTGCTCTTGGATCAGCATCCTTCCTTCCCTCCTTCTCCTGTTGAAGATGAAGAGAGAAACCCAATAACTTCTTTTTGGTTTACCCGGAGGTTAAATGAGTAGTCATTAGGATGCCGACAGCCCGTGGATCTCTCACCCTGAGCTCTCTCATCTCTTTAGGGCTGAAGAAGGCGATGTGTCCCTCTGCCTGCTTGGCCAGAAGAGCAACAACATACACCAGCATCAAACATCCTGTAACTGCTCCGCGCATCTATGGGTGACATATAAAAACACAAATCGGCAAGTATTACACAAAATAGCCGATAACAGTGTAATGGTCATGCTTCACTGCAGTGAGCTCCAGTTCTGACGCACAGCAGAGGGAATGAGAGATAGGATCTTTTTTCATGATGAATGAGATTTGTACCTTTGTACAGTAAGCAAGTGGCCTCTGTGACGGGTGTTTCTGTTTCTGTCAATGGTCAGAGAGCAGTCAGCTTTATAGGAACCCTCGTATTTACTATCTCTGACGTATGTTTCCATAAACTCCTCCACCTTGACCATGGAGACAAGAGACTCTACAAGGACATAACTTGGTTGTAGTCACTCTAGGCTTGGCGTAGGTTATGGTATAGTTACTATTACTATTAAGAGTTTTTAGTATTCCAAAATACAACATTTTAAAACATTAAGAGCATAATTAGAGCTTTTATTCCTAAGTGTGTGTGTTTTGTTGTATCAAAGTACTCGGCATTCCCCACTGATGTGGATATATAGTCATAAATTCAATGCTCTCTTTTTAAAATAAATTCAACACTGGTATTTATTGCCGTGGGTGGTACATTATGGCTCATTTGTCTGATAATTAGTGGATGGATGAGTGTGCAACCAGAACTGTTTCCTGTCATAGCTCTTCAGATGTTTCCTGCATCAAATATATTTTGGCAATTTGTCCCCCCTAACCACTCACAGTCACATTTTACGGGCTAATGCTTGCAGCATGTAACATATGGCTTAATCAGATTACAAAGAGGCACATATTTCGCTTTTTGAGATGTATAAGATGCTTGATTAATCGATTAATCTAAAATAAAAAATCTTTATTTAAATACATTGTCCATCCCAACACGTAAACTCAGGATTTTGGCCTGTGGCACCTCAGAGGCCTTTTAATTTGAAATACTTTTTAATAATTAACAGTATTTTATTTTATTTTGAACTGCATCCAAAGAAATTTGCCAAAATCAAAACCCCCCAAATCTTGGGACAAACGCCAATTTTCTCAAAACCATTACCTGTGTTTTTAAGCACTATACAAATTACCTTTGGTTTACACACTATTTCATGTTGGTACTTTTGTCAATTATAATTATTTTATTCATTTATTTATTTTTGTAATCAGCTATTTTTTTATTTATTTTATTGTGAACTTTTTTTTTTTTAATCATCAAAACTTCGCACCAATTATGATTTTTCAACATTGTCTAATGAACTCAATCCAAAGAAATTAGCCAAAAACCTAACACCCCAAATCCTGGAACAACCACCAAATTTCTTCTGGTTTTAAACACTGTATGAGTTACCCTTGATACGCACTAATCAGTGTTGGCACTTTTTGTTAGAAATATTTATTTATACAATTATAAATATTTATTTATTCATTTATTTAAATCAGCCAAATATTTAACTTGGTTATTTCCTCAATAATTCCTGCTCCACTGTGTAATGCATTTTTCTTCTGCAAACAGTATGTCCATTGTGCCACGCATCTTGCATTTCCAAGCTTTTCCAACAGGTGGCGCACACATTCCCACAAAACAAGCAACGTTTGAATTCTCGCGATCATTTTAAAATGTGCAGGAAAAATAAATGCACGTTATAGATATTGTGAAAAATGCATCAATGGATGCTTTTAAGTTTTTATATATTTTTGACCATCATTTTTAAATCTAGATTTTCATGTAAAAGTGACATATTTCTGATAAATTCATCACTCGGGCCGCCCTACTTTTGTTTTTTTCTTTCCATTTTTCAGTAGTCCATTACACTCCGATGAGTCACTATATGGAAGAGTAGATGTATTTCTACTTTCATTTCATTACTTTTAAATTCAGTTGAATTTAAATCGAAGTGTCTTTCTAAATTACTCATTTTTCGATCTTTCATAGGTGGAGCAAAGTGTCTTAAACCTGGGCAAGTTCACTAGTGTGATCAAACTGAGTGCATTCTTCCCCTTTAAATCCGCCCAAGGTGCACTGGAAAATATCAAGATTTTCATGTAAAAGTGACATATTTCTGATAAATTCATCACTCGGGCCGCCCTACTTTTGTTTTTTTCTTTCCATTTTTCAGTAGTCCATTACACTCCGATGAGTCACTATATGGAAGAGTAGATGTATTTCTACTTTCATTTCATTACTTTAAATTCAGTTGAATTTAAATCGAAGTGTCTTTCTAAATTACTCATTTTTCGATCTTTCATAGGTGGAGCAAAGTGTCTTAAACCTGGGCAAATTCAGTAGTGTGATCAAACTGAGTGCATTCTTCCCCTTTAAATCCGCCCAAGGTGCACTGGAAAATATCAATGCCGTCTCAGAAGGTAAGAGAGACGAAGGTCTTATTTGAAACTGCTGCTTGGATGCAATGATGTACCTATAATCTGTCAATCCACTGAATTACTGTGATGACAACATCCTTACAAACTGATCATCTGAGGTTGGCATGTTGACTTACAAATTGTGACCTTCAATTACTCACACCTAGTTTCTAATCTGATCCTGACAGGAGTTGTCCATGCGGATCTCAAGTTGTTCTTGGAGACCAACCTTCCGTCCGGAGGTAAAAAGAAGGCGATGTTGGGGGTGTCTGATGCTAAACTTGGTGCTACGCTTCAAGAAGAGCTCAATCTGTCCATTCAGACTGGAGGCGTTGTAGCTGAAATAATAAGGGGTGAGCAGAGAGCATGATTATTTAAATCAGGGGTTTTCAATCTTTTAGATAAAAAAAAAAAAAAAAAAGACCCAAAATATAATCATCCTCGTTCTTAAAACTTAAAAGGTAGTTTTATATTTGTGTATGAAAGACTCAAGTTTTACTGTAAACCATTTGGAAAATTCAATTCTGTGTTATATTTAATAACTGCTTTTATTCTATTCTCAATGTTTCCCTGGACACCCTAGCACTTCCTCGCAGCCCCTTGTGAACGTTTTGAAATCCCCTGATTTAAATGACACATGCAAATTCATATTTCCAAACATTTTCTAAAGCCTGCTGTAATGATGTACCTAGACCACCTGATTTCTGATGCTTTATACTGAAAATCTGAACAGACAGGCCAAAAAAAGTGTGGTTTTATGAGTCCAGCAATGACCGTTTCTAATGCACCTGCTTGTGATTTGACAGGTGTGCGTCTGCATTTTCATTCCCTGGTCAAGGGGCTCACCTCTCAGGCTGCGTCCAAAGCTCAGCTGGGTTTGGGTCACAGCTACTCCAGAGCCAAAGTCAAGTTCAATGTCAACAGAGTGGACAACATGATCATCCAGTCCATCGCCCTCCTCGATCAGCTGGACAAAGACATCAACACGTTCTCCATGCGTGTGCGGTAAGATGTTTCTCACTGGAGTATTTAGATTGATCTAACTACAGGAAACAAATACAGCAGCCTCCTAATGCTTACCACAGACAGCGCCCCCTAGTGCTCTGGCTGTACAGGAAGTGGAGGGACAGTGAAGTCCTTCCTCGGGAGTGTTTGGTCCATCAGACTGGAGTGAGCACAACCTGAGGGGGGAGACAGACCTTGAGTGGGAAGTTGTTTTGCACCTAGTAAACTTAACTTGGGGATGTATGATTATTCAAAATAAAATCCAAATCATGATATGTACCTAGTGCAATCATCAAAATTGAAAATAATAGCTCGGCGGTTTAACATTTGAAAATGAAGAAATTAAGACGGGCATACTTGGTACTGTACAAAACTTGTACTGTTTTTTTTTTTCTTTCTTTCTTGGGTTTCTTAATTATAAACAGTAAAATTATTGTAAGTCTTTTTTTTTTTTCTTTAAGTAATCACACTTGCACACAAATGTGCAGCCTTAGGGGCCGTTAACACGGAATGCGTTTCTCCATTCAAATGCACTACTTTTGTTGTTTTTCTTTGTAAGCACACGCTTGACGGACGTGCGTGACTCTTACGCTCGCGTCATGACTCGCACATGAGCACCGCATTTTTAAGATGCCGTTTACACGCAGCGCTGCTCAATGGCAGTGGACCAATCAGAAGAATTTGGAGGCGGGGCAAGCGTTGCAAGCTTCTGTTTACGGTAGCAAGTTGGCATGACAAATTTTTTTTTATTTTTTTTTTTTATGGCAGCATGGCGGAGGAGGCGATAGCCAGTGCAATTATTATTATTTTTTTCCATGTCAAAACTCGTATCTATCAGTTCTGCTGTTTGCCTATTTCTATTTCCGTTATTGTCGTTATTGCATCACGTCTCAAAAGCATGTCTCGAGACTCTTGCGTTCTACGCTGCGCTTTTTTAAAAACCATTCCTGAGCGCTGAGTTTGTTTTTAAGTTGCAAAGACGTGTTGTGTGAATGGCCCCTTATTGGAACTTTCATTTATTGGAACTCGCTCTGTTTGTATCTGTGCAGTGAATGGTACGGCTACCACTTTCCAGAACTGATGAAGATAGTGAATGATAATAGTATGTATTGTAAGCTGGCCAAGATGATCGGGAACAGGAAGGAACTGACTGAGGAGATGCTGGAAGCTATAGAGGAAATCACAATGGACAGTGGCAAAGCTCAGGCCATCCTAGATTCATCCCGCAGCTCTATGGGTAAGATGTGCACATCGATGTCATTATTATAACCTAATGTGGGTTTGTCCTGGATGTTATGATGTTATTATAATCTGTCAATCCACTGAAATCATGTGATGACAGCATTCCTCGCTGAACTGAACATGGGTACCTCACTGAGTCGCTTTAGCTCAACTAGTTTTAAGTGCGCCAATGATTTAAGAAAGAAGTTTATGCATCAGTTTTTTTTTTTTATTATTGTTTTGAAGGTATGGACATATCTCCTATTGATTTGATCAACATTGAGAGTTTCTCCAGTCGTGTTGTGTCCCTCACAAGCTACAGGCAGGAGCTGCAAGCGTATTTGCAGTCTAAAATGAGCCAGGTGGCGCCAAATCTTGCAGCACTCATTGGTGAAGTGGTACGTGTTTCTTTTAGATTGTTATAAAATGCAATAAGTATATAATAATGTTTGTTGTACTAAACTTAATTTGATTTTAATTTTTTTTTAATGTGAGGTTTCTTTGACATTCAAGTATATCAGTGTATAATGTTGTACCATTTACAATCTGTGAATTTTTAATCTAAAATGTTTAAATTTTCTTTAAGACTTGACCATAAGTGTTTTTCCAGTTATGCTTGAATTTTCTTTTCCTCCCATGAGCTTGTAATTGCTTGTTTGTGAGCGCAACCTCTCTTAAAATTCTTAAATTCTGTAGAAGTATCAAGTTGGTGTGTATAGATCTCTTTGTTTTTTTTTAATTAGGTTGGTGCTCGTCTCATTTCTCACGCCGGCAGTCTGACAAACCTAGCCAAATATCCAGCCTCCACTGTGCAGATTCTGGGGGCAGAGAAGGCCCTGTTCAGGTATTGGGGCTCCCCTTCCCTGCTGGGGTTTCACACAGCTGCAGTGATGGCAGGGCCGGGGCATAGCAGGAGTGGGTGATTTGGTGTGGCAATGAACATGCCGTTATGTGATCCCACTCAATCTCACGTACCCCTAACCCCCCCCAGTCTGAGCAGCTGATGAGGGTTTTGAGAGGTAGATGCATTTGAAAATGTTGAGACGAGACGAATTCTTTAGACCTTTAGAATTTAAGTTATAGCAGTAAATTGATAGTGGTGCATCAATTTCAACAACCAATTTTTGGTTTTGGCCTAAATTGTTTTGGAGTGCTATAATCATTGACATTAAGTGATGTTTAAATGGCACTTTTCTGTTGATGTGTTTGGGTCTTTGCTGAAGAATATTAGTATGACTGGTTTAATATATCATTTCAGTTACCCAATTACCAAAAGATTTTGACCCTCAAAAAAAGTGGTGTAGATGGATTTTGTTCTGTGAATTAGGGCACTGAAGACCAAAGGAAACACGCCAAAGTATGGTCTCATTTTCCATTCAACATTCATCGGGCGTGCAGCTGCCAAGAACAAAGGTCGTATCTCTCGTTACCTGGCCAACAAGTGTACCATTGCATCACGCATTGACTGCTTTTCTGGTGAGTATCCCATCTCCCCTCATTTCTTTAGCTACCGCTACTTGGTTCTTGCTATGATGCTTTTAATTTTTCGTCAACAGTAACCCACCTCAGTGGTTGTTGAGATGATAATTCTGAGCAGAACTTTAGGTCAAACCCTTTGGTTTTCTTTAATAGTTCTTGTGTGTCCTTGGCTTGACTTTTTTTTTTCCCCCCCTCCCTTTTCTGTTCACACAGAGGTTCCCACCAGTGTGTTCGGTGACAAGCTGCGTGACCAGGTAGAAGAACGTCTGGCGTTCTATGAGACGGGAGATGCACCACGTAAAAACCTGGACGTCATGAAAGAAGCTGTTATACAGGTGAGAACTGATCATTAGCCAGCTTGCTAGTTAAAATTAAACCTTTGACTGTGAAATTAGGGTTGGGCGACGTCTACCAAATTGGCATCAGATGATGTCTACAGTCAAACATCGTGATGGACGATGACATCGGCGGGGTTAGGGGTGTGCCTGAAGTGTGAAACAAATGACGCGTTATACGGAGCCGCTAAACCCCCCCTCCCTTTTCTGTTCACACAGAGGTTCCCACCAGTGTGTTCGGTGACAAGCTGCGTGACCAGGTAGAAGAACGTCTAGCGTTCTATGAGACGGGAGATGCACCACGTAAAAACCTGGACGTCATGAAAGAAGCTGTTATACAGGTGAGAACTGATCATTAGCCAGCTTGCTAGTTAAAATGAAACCTTTGACTGTGAAATTAGGGTTGGGCGACGTCTACCAAATTGGCATCAGATGATGTCTACAGTCAAACATTGTGATGGACGATGACATCGGCGGGGTTAGGGGTGTGCCTGAAGTGTGAAACAAATGACGCGTTATACGGAGCCGCTAAAAGGTTAGCCACTTGCTAGCGGTAGCCTGTTGCATTACAGTACATGAAAGTTCACTTACCACATACACAGAGTAAGGAGAAATGTCTGATAGGACGATGGCGAATGATTTGCAGATCCTGAGCACCAATGACAAACATCTAATCTTGTCAAATGTGTGGCAAGTACTGCTGCTCCATAGTATAGAGTCCTTGTGATCGCGAATCTCAAAAGTGAAGGTAAAATGAGAGCTCGCAATCGAAAGTGGTTTCAATAGTGGCTCCCTTATGCCCGCAATTTATATACAGTCGCCTATACTTACCCAACGATATAATTGTGAGGAAAAAGTATTGAAGGTTTTTTTTAATTATTTTTTTTTATTTATCCTCCCATCTCGTAGGCTATTTATTCCCTTTAGTGTTTCCGTAGTACACTTCATTTATTTTCCGAACACGGAACTGGGATGCAGCGGTTTGCGGGAAGGTAAAATGAGAGCTCGCAATCGAAAGTGGTTTCAATAGTGGCTCCCTTATGCCCGCAATTTATATACAGTCGCCTATACTTACCCAACGATATAATTGCGAGGAAAAAGTATTGAAGGTTTTTTTTAATTTTTTTTTATTTATCCTCCCATCTCGTAGGCTATTTATTCCCTTTAGTGTTTCCGTAGTACACTTCATTTATTTTCCGAACACGGAACTGGGATGCAGCGGTTTGCGGGAGATGGGGGTGGGGGAGGGAGAAATCACGAATTACTTAACATCGTGATGACTGTCAGCCATGGACGATGGCATCGTCTATGAAATGTTATGGTAACAAATTCTGCGATTGCCTTGTGCTGCCTAAGGCTCAATAGTGCTAGCAGTGCTGCGTACTCTATGAACCTTTAATTGCCAATAATACCTTTTTTAAAGGCTTCTCACTAGGAATCATTGTTACTGTAGTTTCGGGAAGTGCTGTGAGCGATGACTCTCGTCTCCTGACTCCTACATGGTGGCAAAAATTTATTTATTGAGCCTGACACAGCATTATAAAATTCATATTTTATAATGGGCTTGTACAAATGCAAATACATTAACATTTTTCTGTCTCGCAGGCTAGTGAGGTGGCTGCTGAAATCAAGCGCAAGCTCGAGAAGAAAGAAAAGAAGAAAAAGAAGCGTGAGAAGAGGAAATTGGAAGCTCTTTCCACAGCAGAAGGAGATGACGAGGAACCCAAGGAAGCTGAGGTACGTGTGAGTAACACTTCCATCGGTGGTGTTTAGCACAAGTAGCATGACTATACTGGAGGCTGGACCTTCTCGTGGACCCGTCTTATATCTGTCATGCTAAAGCAAAGCTCCTCCGACCATTGACTGGCCCAACTCAGTGGGCTTGATCACTGAAGTGAGCAGAACATGGTCATCTCAGAGGAAGTTCTTTTTTTCTATTTCATACATGGTGTTGATGGTTTCCTCTGTTCTTCAGGAAAATGGAGATGGCTTAAAGAAGAAAAAGAAAAAGCAGGTGGCTGAGGAGGAACCGGAGGTTGACGAGGACGTCTTGACGAACGGTGTTGATGAGGCCACACCTGCCAAGAAGAAAAAGAAGAGGAAGATTGATGCAGTGGAGGCGGAGCCTGAGGTGACTGAGGAGGCTGATGTGACACGGGCAGAGAAGAAAAAGAAAAAAAAGAAAAAGGCTTAGGATGAATAAACTCATTCCTTCTCAATTAACTTTTTCAGTATTGTACAGCTTTATTTTTAGTTTCAATTATACGTTTTGGACTCATGGTCTAGCATTTAAGATTTTTGTGAGCCAAAAAGCGATGCATTGAGAGCGGTCTTGTTTAGTTCCTTTTACACAGTCTTGCTTTGTTTCCCATCATTCTCGAAGCACCTTTCTGAAACGGCTGGTTCATTTATGTGCCTTGCTCTAATAAAATGACGGCCCTTTGGCATCAATAAAAAGACAAGCTTGTCATCTAAATTCACTTCAAATGCTTCTAATTGATGAAATGGTTTCACTTGATGAGTGTTTGTTCATAGTAATGTCTGAGCTGTTTGTAGGTATGCATATTTTTATACTTACAAATACTGTAATTAAACTCTTACCATGATGGTACATGTGAACCGATATTATGCATGTCTGCTTCAAGCTGTTTTTCCGAAGTACTCCAGCTATTCTAATTCATATTAGAAAATGCATAAACAATTAGCCTTTCAATAAATTTATTTTCAGTTCTATTTAATCTGCTCATGTTAATTACTATTAGAAGATTCTGCATAATCAGTCAGTCCATGTCCAACTTTGAAGTTGATTTGCAGTTTATTAGCCTACATTTTCATCTGAAATGAAACCATTCTGCATGGACTATCACACATGTAGTGCTAAGTTTTTTTTTTACAGCTTACAATAACGTACATTAGTGTGGCTTCTCTTACAGAAGATGAAGTCTCTAAACTTGTCCTTTCCAGCCACCCTACCGCCTGCTCTCTAGACCCGTTCCCCTCACATCTACAAGCTATTTTCCCTGCACGTCTGTCTCGTCTGCTTCAAGCTGTTTTTCCGAAGTACTCCAGCTATTTTAATTCATATTAGAAAATGCATAAACAATTAGCCTTTCAATAAATTTATTTTCAGTTCTATTTAATCTGCTCATGTTAATTACTATTAGAAGATTCTGCATAATCAGTCAGTCCATGTCCAACTTTGAAGTTGATTTGCAGTTTATTAGCCTACATTTTCATCTGAAATGAAACCATTCTGCATGGACTATCACACATGTAGTGCTAAGTTTTTTTTTTACAGCTTACAATAACGTACATTAGTGTGGCTTCTCTTACAGAAGATGAAGTCTCTAAACTTGTCCTTTCCAGCCACCCTACCGCCTGCTCTCTAGACCCGTTCCCCTCACATCTACAAGCTATTTTCCCTGCACGTCTGTCTCCATTCACATAAATCAACACCTCTCTTCTCAGGCATTTTTCCCACCATATTCAAGCAGGCTGGGTAACCCCACTGCTTAAAAAAAAAAAACTACACTAGACGCCTCGCTTGTTTAAAGCTACAGGCCTGTGTCTCCTCCCTTTCATAGCAAAATCACTTGAACACATTTTCAACCAAATGTCTTCCTCTCACAGAACAACCAGCTGGACCATAACCAATCTGGATTTAAAAGTGGCCATTCAACTGAAACCGCCTTACTGTCAGTCCCTGGAGTGCTATGGAGTGTAAGAGCGGAGTCCAAATCTTCAGTTCTTATTCTGCTGGATCTATCTGCTGCATTCGACACTGTTAATCATCAAATCCTTCTGTCTACACTCTCAACGCTGGGCATCAACGGAACTGCATTCCACTGGTTTGAGTCTTACCTCACAGTTAGGTCCTTCAAGGTGGTTTGAGAAGGAGAGGTATCCAAATCACATCAACTGGTCACTGGGGTTCCTCAGGGATCAGTTCTTGGACCCCTCCTCTTCTCTCTATACACTACATCATTGGGTCCCATCATTCAGGCACATGGTTTTTCCTACCATTGCTATGCTGATAAGGTTCACACAGCAGTGAGTAGGGAACACACATGAGAACACACACCCTGAGCACACCCATTTTTTCTGCAGCACCCAAGGAGCAGTTGGGGGTTCGGTACCTTGCTCAAGGGTCTCACCTTAGTCATGATATTGAGAGCAATGAGAGCGCTGTACATTGACTCCCCCCACCTACAATCCCTGCCGGTACCGCGACTCGAACCCACAACCTTTGAGTTACAAGTCCAACTCTCTTAACCATTAGGCCACGACTGCCCATCGTGATCATGCAGGTTCGCACTACACAACGTCAGGATGATCCTACCCTTCCTAACAGAGCATGCAACACAGCTTCTCATCCAGGCTCTTGTTTGTCATTTCTAGGCTGGACTATTGCAATACTCTTCTGGCTGGACTTCCAGCATGTGCAATCAGGCCTCTGCAAATGATTCAGAATGCAGCAGCAAGTCTTGTTTTCAAAGAGCCCAAGAGAGCCCATGTCACACCGCTTCTCATCTCTCTGCACTGGCTTCCAGTAGCGGCCCACATCAAGTTCAAGACATTGGTGCTTGCCTACAGAACAGCCACGGGCTTCGCACTCTCCTACCTCCGCTCTCTCCTGTGCATCTACAGGTGCATCAATAAATTAGAATGTACTGGATTAGAATTCAGTAATTCAACTCAAATTGTGAAACTTGTGTATTAAATAAATTCAATGCAGACAGACTGTTTTTTAGTGAATTGTTGGCCTTCTGGAAAGTATGTTCATTTACTGTACATGTACTCAATACTTGGTAGGGGCTCCTTTTGCTTTAATTACTGCCTCAATTCGGCGTGGCATGGAGATGATCAGTTTGTGGCACTGCTGAGGTGGTATGGAAGCCCAGGTTTCTTTGACAGTGGCCTTCAGCTCATTTTCCTCTTGACAATACCCCATAGATTCTCTATGGGGTTCAGGTCTGGTGAGTTTGCTGGCCAGTAAAGCACACCAACACCATGGTCATTTAACACCGTACCCTGTTAGTGGAATGGCCTACCTAACTCCATCCGGACAGCCGAATCCCGGCCTCAATATCTTCAAAAAAACAACTGAAACTCTTCCATGAGCAAGCATCTAACAGCAGCCTCCTAAAAAAAAAAAAGTTGCTTTGGATAAAATCGTCTGCCAAATGAATAAATGTAAATGTAACTATTTAATTCTTTAATCAAATGAATTTAAAACAAGACATTGAATCCTATACAGCTGATTAGTTCAAACCGGCTGATTCATTTTGAAGAAGTGACTTGTCTTTATGAATGGGTCACTGAATCACAGACTTTTTTTAAAAACTCGACTCATTCAAAAAGGCTGATTCACTCAGTAATGAAACACGGCTGTTTGTTTCTCGGAAGCGCAACATTTCTACTTTGGAACTATTTTCATTGACGAAATGGAGCAAAAACAAAGTTGACAATGTTGTGTCACTTACTGTGATATTAACTTGAGATATTTCATACAACAGTTCAATAAAACGTGTTGATATTCGAGAAACCACTCTTGCTTGTGTGATACTGCTTAACTTTATGTTATAAATATAAAAAACAAGAACGCATACAGGGCCAATTCATATCTTGAATTTTGTGGGTAAAGTGATTTTATTTAGCTTGGCATTTCCGACCCTCACGAGTCACGATGCTAATTTACGCCAACGCCGGACTAGCTTGACTTATTTAATGGAGGGCTGCTTAAATTAGGCTGGTTTTGTTGAGATGTTTTAATAGTAGTGTAATTTCACAGCAGTACCAAACAATGTCGAAGCTTAGAAACACTTACAATGAAGGTAAGTCGTAGATGCCGCTCGATTTGCGTCATACTGTGGTGCCTGCCTGTGATCGAGCACAATGAAGATTTGATGGCATGGGCCCAATTGAAATAATTTAAAAAAATAAAATCTCGCCAAAAGGGCGATTGAGGCTTATCTGTGCACCTGTCTGGTAAAAAACAACATTACAGCATTACAATTTAAAATAACTGTTTTCTATTCCAATATATTTTTGAATGTAATTTATTCCTGTGATGGCAAAGCTGAATTTCCATCAGCCATTGCTCCAGTCTTCAATGTAACACGATCCTTCAGAAATCATTCTAATATGCTGATTTGCTGCGCAAGAAAATTATCATCAACGTTGAAAACCCGGATACATTTTTTTTTCTTCAGGATTCTTAGAGAAATATAAAGTTCAAAAGAACAGTGGACAGTTTTACTGCTCATATGCAAATACTGTGTGCGTGAATAATCAAGACTTAAACCAGTAAACTGGACAGTTTTATTTTGACAACAAGGGTAAAACCAATGTTAAAATGAAATCTGATCTAAAATGCTACTGTTTAGCCAATTTGGTGGTTGGGGGCATAATTATGAAGGGCAGAGGGAACATAATTAAACACTGAACTTAAAATCCCCCTCCATAGAAAAAAAAGTTCACAGGTGAAGGGGGTGGGAGAGGGGCAAAATACAAAAGTTAAAAAAGGCTTCACCATCAAATGATCAAGCTTAGCTGTAATGTACATACATTATCGGGGTTATGTATACAAATAAAAACTCCCATGTTTGAATCATGATGCCTGCTTTGCTTCAAGTATATTCACCCTTCTGTTATGTTCTCATCACTTCTCTATCATATCCTCTTAGCCAGTTAGCAATGAAATAAAAACAACAACAAAAAATCCTTCAAAATCAAAATGCAGAAAAACCACATTTCATATCCTACCAATACATATATACTGTATAAATACATACATAAATATACTTTACATACAACAGCCAAAACTTTGAATAAGGGAGATGAGAACGTGGGAGGAGGATGAGGATGATGGTAGTGTGTACGGGCGTCCCTCTGATCTGATCGGCGTGTCACTGGGTACGGGACGGCACCTGCGCTGTGGACTGCGCTCAGTTGCCCCAGTAAGGGGAGCTGCCATAGTTGGACTTGTTGACCTGGGTCTTCTGCTGCATGGTGCTGGACTGGCTTCTCTGGCTTAGCCCACCCTATGTGAACGAAACACACCAGACAGCTGAGAAGGCTGAAATCTGGCCATTTTGGCAACTTTTGTGTTTGCATTCATATCAATAGCATTATAATACTTGGAGACAGTGTAGTTGTGTTCAGTGTGTCTGAAATGACATTAAAAGTATCAAATATTTAAAATGTATTTACAGTTTGTTGCTTTTTGGTTCACACACATTTCAATAATATCTCAGCCATGGTATAAAGGAATTGTTTGAGATGCTTTATTTCATTTCAACATTTAGATTCTGTGTGAAAAGGCATTAAAACTAGACAGGGACTGACCTGTCCGTCCTGGGTGAGGTGATGATGGAGCAGCTGTGAATGGGGCTGCTGGTGGGCCGGCAGAATGTGAAGGAATGGAGCAGGAGCATAACCAGGGGCAGCACCAGGGGTTAAAGGTCCCGTGCCACCCAGAGCCGAGGGGAGGTTGAAAGGAGGAGGTGTGCCAGCATGGAAACCCTGCTTATCGAACGGCTGTAGGAAAAAAAAAAGCATTAAATACATCAATAAAATTAACATAAAAATTATTAAATGTGTAAAAAGCAACAACAATAGTAATAGCTCTAAAAAGAAATGGGAAGATGGAGAAAAATAACTAATATTCTACATTTAAATATGATATATTATGCAATACAATAATGTAAAATAATAAATGTTTAAAACTGAATTAAATAAATAAACATAAGTACCTGCGTTTTATTGTAAACAGTTCCACTGATGTCTGGCACCCCAGAATTGCTAGATGTCACAGAGACACCTGGGGTACAGTGATGTATCATTTATTTTTATTTAGTAGACAGGATACATTTATATGTAAGAATGCAAAACCAACATGTGAAGTGCAAGTATGTTCGTACCTTTCCCTGGGCCGGAGGCAGCAGATTTGGCCTGTGTTTGAGAAGAGTTACTGTAACCTTTGCTGTACTCAGCCCCTGCTGGGCCTTGCGTCAGGTCATCGTACCCTTAAAATACACAAAAAAAACAATAATACTCAACAGCACAAAGCATGCATGAGAATTTGTGTATATATTTAATCTGCACAAACCTGAGCTAAAGGCATGTTGGCCGTAGCCGCTGGGCTGCTGGAATGGCGTTGTTGGGTTGCTCAGTCCCATGCCGTGCTGCTTGGCCGAAGCAGGGGGCATGAACATGGTGGGGCCGTACTGGAACGCGCTGGGCATGCCAGGCACACCGGGGTAGTAGGGAAGGCCTGTGTAGCTGTATCCAGGGGGCAGGGCTGGGTTTAGGAAGGGTTGTTGTGTGTTGTGATGGCCCTGCGGCTGGTGCTGGTTCTGTCCTTGGCTCTGAGCCTGCACCGTCTGTGGGGCATGAGCAGCAGACAGGCTGGTAGAGGGCGCTGGTGAGGTGGATTCACCTCTGCCGAATTTTGTGACATCACCTAAATGGAGAAAAATACACTAATTTTAATTTCTCCTTTTGTTCATCATTATGAATCAAACGTTGCAGACCATTAAAAAGCAAATGTACAATCATGGCCAAAACTATTGAACTAACAAAGTTTGCTGCTTAAGCTGTTGTGGTGTTCATTCACATTGTTTCTAGATTATTGTGTCGAGTGATCAGATGCATTTTTCTAAAAAGCTTAATTGGCCAAAAAAATGAACTTTTCACAAAAAACTAATTTCACTGTTTTTTGATCCTGACACAAAATGACCAGCTAACATTAATTGACTAATTTCAGCAGCACATGTGAAAGTGTGAATGAGTACTACTCAGGTGAAATCACTATCATACTAATGAGATTGTAAGAGCAGGCTGATTGCTATAAAAGAAGGGAAGAAGCGCTTCCAATCATTGTGTTCCTGTTAGCAATGGTTACCTCCAAAGAAACACATGCAGCCATCATCGCTTTGCATCATATTGGCCTCAACATGCAAGGAAATTGCTACAAAGAATATTGCACCTGAAAGAAGCATTTACCGGATCATCAAGAACTTCAAGGAGAGAGGTACGACTACAGTGAAGAAGTCTACAGGACGTCCCAGAGAGTCCAGCAAGCGCCAGGACCGTCTCCTCCTGAGGAGTCAGCTACAGAATCGTGTCACCAGCAGTGCAGAGCTTGCTCAGGAATGGCAGCAGGTTGGTGTGAGAGCATCTGCACGCACAGTG
This sequence comes from Sinocyclocheilus grahami, assembly GCF_001515645.1. Lineage (NCBI taxonomy): Eukaryota > Metazoa > Chordata > Actinopteri > Cypriniformes > Cyprinidae > Sinocyclocheilus > Sinocyclocheilus grahami. Next base: position 970,388 of record NW_015505240.1, read on the forward strand.
AGGCCAAGACTTTTGGACAGCGGCCTGGTGTCAAGAAGAGCAGCAAAGAAGCCACTTCTCTCCAAGAAAAATGTCAAGGACAGACTGAAATTTTGCAGGAAGTACAGGAAGTATTTTCCCTGATGAAGCTCCTTTCCGACTGTTTGGGACATCTGGGAAATCGATTGTTCGGAGAAGAAAAGGTGAACGCTACCATGAGTCCTGTGTTGTGCCAACAGTGAAGCATCCTGAGACCATCTATGTGTGGAGTTGCTTTTCAACCAAGGGAGTGTGCTCTCTCATAATTCTGCCTAAAAACACTGTCATGAATAAAGAATGGTATCAAAACGTCCTGCAAGAGCGACTTCTTCCAACGATCCATGAGCAATTTGGTGATAATCCGTGCATTTTCCAGCATGATGGAGCACCATGTCACAAAGCAAGAGTGATAAAGAAGTGGCTCGAAGTAGTTCTATATGATTTTCTTTAAGGTCATGTGCACAAATACTGCACAGGATAGATTTCATTTTAATTAAAATTTTAAATATTTCTCTTTTTTGCCCACTTTAAATGGCACAAGTCCACTTTCCATTAATGCTTGAATATTGTAGTAATATAATTAGTTATATTCTTATAATAATTACAGATTCTCTGTCTGTATATTAGAATAGTAATGTTATTATTAATATTAATGTTATCATACTGTAATTACATTATATGAATTATACACACACATAAATGTTATTAGTTTTGCAACCACAAGTTATTCTAAAGTCCTGATTTCTTCACCTTTCAAACTGGATTTTAATTATTTTAAAATAATTTCACATGAAGGAAGAGCTTTGATTTCTGAATTTTTATTTATTTTTTGCTTATATTTGCTATTTTTATTTGGGTGGCAATTTTAAATTGACTAGAATATACAGTGCACAATGATCACTATCTCAAATACTCATGACTTCATCAAATAATCATTATCAGTCGATTATGTAATAACAGTAACAAGCCTGGGTCAGGCCGATTAGTCATTGGGCTTTTTGAGCTGATAACAGCACATGCTTGGCCCATTAACAGATGTTAGCTCTCCCATTCTTTCAAAATGTTTCCTAGCAGCAGCCTTGTAAATGTGTGAATATCAGCAGTTATGTTTATAACTCATATCATAGAGCTATATCTGCCATTCTGCTCTCAAGATGTCCAGTGTCAGTCAACTAATAGTCAAGAAAATAAAGCAAGTTTGAAAAGAAAACATGAAGCTCAGTAGCAGTAGTGAATTTGATGGGTTCAGACTCACCATTGGTAGTCTGGATTGGAGCATGTGGAGGTCTTCATAGCCATAAATCTGCTGTACAGCACAAACGAGAACTTTCAGCACTTTACACACTATACATTTTACTGAAATCAATATTAAGTATTTCGATATTCACAGACTTACTTAATGCTTGTACTGGGTCACATAATTAAATATGTATCAAATACACTCTTTACACGTCTCACACACACAATAACACACCACTACACAAGAGGACTGAAAACTGATGTGTTTTTGATTTAAGAGGAGGAAGGTTCTTACCGGATAGGCAGGCAGCAAACCTCCAGGTCCCATGATGTACTGGTTAGGCAGCAGTGGAGGAACCCCCTGAGAGAGATTAGGAGGAGTTTTACCTACACACAGACAGGGAAGAGTTTATGGAGAATGAAGAATAGCAGATTTTCCCCTCAACTCAAATGGATACAGGAGCTGATGATTAGACTTGAAGCAAATATGAAAATTATAAACATTTTTTTGTTGTTTATATACAGTACATGCTTGCAACATGAAGACACTGTGACAGAATCATGAATCATTACAGAATTATGCACATTTGTTTGCAAAGGTCTATATGTTTGATGAATAATATTGCAGTACCATTGCCACAATATTTTTCAAACGGTGGTACTGATACTACTGTTTTACACATAAAATAAAATACACTAAATATAAATGTACATTTGCTAGTCACTATTACATAAAAGCTTTACTTCAAATCATATGTATGCAATAAACTTTAAAGTGTTTTTTTAATATATATATTGGAGAATGAAGAATAGCAGATTTTCCCCTCAACTCAAATGGATACAGGAGCTGATGATTAGACTTGAAGCAAATATGAAAATTATAAACACATTTTTTTGTTGTTTATATACAGTACATGCTTGCAACATGAAGACACTGTGACAGAATCATGAATCATTACAGAATTATGCACATTTGTTTGCAAAGGTCTATATGTTTGATGAATAATATTGCAGTACCATTGCCACAATATTTTTCAAACGGTGGTACTGATACTACTGTTTTACACATAAAATAAAATACACTAAATATAAATGTACATTTGCTAGTCACTATTACATAAAAGCTTTACTTCAAATCATATGTATGCAATAAACTTTAAAGTGTTTTTTTAATATATATATTTTCTGAAGAAAACTTGAGTCCAAAACATTTTACCACAATGCTAGGGGTATCGTGGGTGGTTGCTAGGCCACTATTATGAGGTTACTAATGGTTACTTAAGCATTACACAAGTCTAAAGTACGATTCAAAAGTATGTTAAACAAAATACTTTTATTTAGCAAGGATGCATTAAATTGATCAAAAGTGACCGTAATGTTACAAAAAACAAAAGTTTCTTTGTTCTTCTGAATTGTCTATTTACTAAAAAATATCAGTTTACACAAAAAAACATCAATTTCCAACATTAATATTAAGCGTTTCATTAGCACTCAGCTTTGCCATCACAGAAATAAATTACATTTTAAAATACATTTAAAAAAAGGGGGAAAAAATGTTCATTATAATATTACACAATGCAGCCTTGTTGAGCATAAGACTTCTAACTTTTTAATGGTAGTGTATATACAAAAATCATAAAGCATTATTTAAATGTGATTTTTGCAAGCTTTGAGAAACAAAAAGGGGAAAAAAATGTTCATTATAATATTACACAATGTTACTGGTTTACAGTACTTTTGATAAAAAAAATGCAGCCTTGTTGAGCATAAGACTTCTAACTTTTTAATGGTAGTGTATATACAAAAATCATAAAGCATTATTTAAATGTGATTTTTGCAAGCTTTGAGAAACAAATGAATTAGGAATTAAAACCATAGCAGAACACCCACACTCTAACCATACTATAAGGAATCACATCTAAATGATATGAATGGTTTCAGGATACTTCATGGTATCATGATATTTGTTTATGATTAAGATGATGTGACGACACTGATGTGTGGTCTCGCTCACCGCTGGAGGAAGACAGTAGCGGGACAGTCCTGACACCGGAAGGTGTGCTACCGTTGATGCTGTGACCCAAAACTCCAGACCCGTGCAGATTGTTGTTGCCACTCACTGAGCTGCTAACACTGCTGCTGGGCAGAGCAGACACAGGCAGCAAGGAAAACGGCATCGATGAGGGGGCGAGAGAGTTCACGCTGTCCACACTGGTATACTGAGGACAAATACAAACGGAAGTGGTGAAGAGAGAGTGTGCATGTGTTTGTGTCTGTGTGTGTGCATCCTACAGAACTCACTGTAAGTGAAGATGTGGTGCAAAGTGCCGACACAGAGGAATGGCCACTGTTCACATGACTACAGGAAAAACAGGCAGAGTCACAGATATAAGTAGCCCACAGAATGTTTTTGAGAAAAGAACTGTGCAAAGAAAAGGTACAAATAAGCATCTCGCTCACCTGCTGAGGGGAGGTAAGCTGGCCGAGGACAGCTCAGATGCCAGGCTGGGCAAAGCAGAGCTGTGTGGTGTAACAGAAGAGGGCAACAGTGAGGATGGGGCAGACGGGGCAACACTTGCGCTGCTGCCCAGAGAGGGAGACTCTTGTTTTGGAGTGGAGGAACTCGATGTGGCTGAAGAAGGCAGCATAAATGTCATATATTACAAAAACAAAGAGAGAAAAAATAATCTTTTATGTATGCATCACAGAAGGAAGGGTAAAACTGAGCCGTTTGACTTACTGTCTAAAGCAGCAGAGGTCCTCGCACCATTGAAACCGTTCTGTCAGAAATGGAAACAAAGTGTATTGAATCAATATAGGCAGCATAAACTCCTTGATGTACATTGGTACTGTGCACTAAAGAAATAATCGATCCATGGAACAACTTGGATGCAACATGGAGCACCTACACAACTGCTCAAAATTTGTTTCAGAAAAAAGACTTATGCTCACAATACAGTAAATACAGTAATATTCTGAGATTTTGACTAATTTAGAACTGATTTCTGTTTTAATACATTTTAAATTTTAATTTATTCCTGGGATGGCAAATCTGAATTTTCAGAAGTCATTACTCCAGTCTTCTGTGTCACATGATCCTTCAAAAATCATTCTAATATGCTGATTTGGTTCTCAAAAAAATTATTTCTTATTAACAAGGTTAAAAACAGTTGTGCTGATTAATTTTTTGCTTAACACTTTTGTAGAAAATGTGAAAATAACAGGATTTATTTGAAATAGAAATCTTCTGTAATATTATAAATGTCTTTACTGTCACAAATTAATGCATCCTTGATGAATGAAAGTATTCATTTATTTAAAAATTTATATATATTAGAAACCCAAACCTTTCCCCAACAGTGTAAATTATGAAAATTGTCATTCTTGGTTGATGTAACCCTTTAACTGAGAATGCAACTTTACATTTTCACAGCTCTGTAGCTGTAAAACAGCTAAAACTATAGTTTCTCTGTCAGAACTCACTGTCACCGGTCCAGAAGGCTCCTTGCTCTGAGAGAAGGTCAGTCTTGAGTGAGGAGCCACACCGCAGTCAAAGCTGTTACCCGCTGATGATGCCGCAGAGGAGGAAGAGGAGGATGAAGAGGACGAGGGGGCCACGGCCAAGCTGGGGGTGGTGTGGGAGGGGGCGAGGCTGGGGAGAGGTACTGAAGGAGAGGGGTAGATGCTGTCAGAAGAGGCCAGAGGCAGCAGCAAAGGGACCGGACTAGTCAGAGATTCACTGCAGGGGAGATCATGGGAAATGTATTAGCATGCAGAATAGAGATATTTTATAGCTGAAGAGAGAACATTTGTTTGAAAGACATGCGTTGACAGATTTAGGAAATCAGCAATATATGAAGTCCACTGCTCAAAGAAAAAGAAAAAGCACTTAAATACAATTTAGACATCAGCAAGTCTCAGTACTCAGTATTTCCATTTCTACCACTGACTGACCTGATTGGTTTAGAGTAAAGGCTGCTCTGTGACTGAGGAACCACCACAGCCTCCCTTATGGGTTCACTGTTGCAGTTCTCAGACTGGCCAAAGTCCGGCAGGGCAGATTCTGAACCGAAGTCCAGGGCTCCAAACTGCACATTTAGACCAGACATATCTGCTGAGCCAGGCATCTCTACAGCAGACGCAGGAATCTGGATATGTGCAAATACACGCATATAAAAGCAGGCAGCATATACTGACAAAACATCAATGGAAACAATAAAAGCTCCTTTTTGTAACAATTACAGGGTTTACATACCATCATTCCAAAGTTGGGGTCAGTATGTTTTCAATGTGTTCAAGATTTTGTGCTAATGACTTCAATTAATATTAATGTAAACAAGAAACATAACAACACAATGACAACAAAATATAAATGGACTCCAGAGTAATTCATCCATGCATTTTCCTCAAAAGAAACATAAAAAAAAAAAAAAAAAACGTTGTAACATGTTCTCTCCACTATTCTGGTAACACTCACTTTTCACAACTCAAGTTCCAGATGGATAAAATCAAGCCCCACCTTACACACTTTTTGGTTGAAAGCTGAACCCAGAAATAAGCCAGATTATGTAAGCAAAATGGGTGGTGAAGGCCATTTCATGCATGCTTATCTACAAACTGAAGTTGGTAATAGAGAGTTCATGAATAGATCTTACAAAGCATTCCACCTCAATGCTTTTTTAATCTCTAGTCACCTTGGAAGTGGGAGGTATCCGTCGCTTTTGAGTCTTTATCTGCCGCTGATGCGTGCTGCTGCCCTGAGATTCGGCTGTCTGTGAGGGGGCCATCGAGGGCCCATCACGGTGCTGAGAAGGTTCCGGTGCTTTCGGAAAGGCTTCCAGTGTGCCCAGGGCGGGTGAAGGGGCGCTCAGGGGGGGAGGGCTGAGTTGCCTGGCTAGAGGTCCCATGTGAGTCAGGGAGCCCTGCTGTCGCTGGGCGATTTGGCTTAGCACCAATGATGGCTCTGGCTGCATCTGAAACTCCCCTACAGCGCAAACAATTCAGAAAAGGCATATTCACATCAAGTAATGTTGGACTAAATAATAATAAAATGGATGCAGTGTGAAGAAGTTCATAGAAATTAACATAGTTAATGCATAGCCAAATGTTTGCAAGACTGAACAAGCTTGTGTTTCCGGGTCAGTAAAGCAATTGTAACACTCACGACTGAATTGGGAGGGGAGTGAAGTGGAGCTCTGTGTTCCAGGAGGTTTGATGTCCCAGGAGGAGGAGGGGACAGACATCCCCGTCCCCACCAGCCCCCCTACAGGGGTGCAGTTGGTCCCTGTGCTGGAGGGCTGGGAGGTAAGCTGCCCAAGACCAGGCCCCTTCAGCTGTTCCAGTATTTGCTGCCCGGCCGTCTGCCCGAGTTTTGGACCACCCAGCTCTCCAAAACCAGAACCCAAAACAGAGGACTGGAAAAAGACACAAAGGACAGGTGCCATCAGGAAACCCATTCAGATCTCACTAAGCCAGCTCTAGTGCTTTTGAACAATATACCACAATACACCTAGTCTTAAAATAACTAACTAGAAAGTAAAAGAGATAAAAATTATTTAAGTTGTAGAATATGTGATTGAAGCACCTTTAACATAGGTACACCAGTTACTGCCGTTCATCCTCTAGGAAAACAGTTTTCTAAATGCTATAAATCAGGCCTGTGGATTGTCTCACCAGTGTGGCGTGTGTGTAGCTGTTGGAAACAGCAGAAGTGCCGCCGTTGCGAGCAGGCTGGTGGTGGGAGTTTGTAAAGACCAGACTGTGGCCAAGCCCCTGAGAGGAGCCCACGGCCTTAAGACCTCCCACCTCCTCTCGATCCACAGGCTTCTGCAGCAGAGTTGATAGGTCCAGACTACAACGGATTACACAAAATAGTCAGTGAAAAAAAACAAGCAATTTGCAATGGCTGTAATCGTCACAAGATTGGAATGAAATGAGAACCACAGTTCTGACTTTATTACCTTTGGCCAGGTGTGATGGGGTTCTCAGTTGGGGGTGCACAAGAGGAAGTGAACACTTTGGTCTCAGAGAGCTTTGGAGATTAAAAAGAGACAAATGAGTACTTTTATTTTTGTAGCACAAAAATGTGAAATATTAAATATGACTACAGTATACAAATATGAGGAGATATTATGAAAGAGATATTCTAAAATTATATAACAAGCAATACATTAATATTATATAAAAATAGCAATATATAACAATAATTATAAATAATATTTAAATGATTTTAAACATTTCTCATTGTAATAATTCTAATTTATATATTAAAATACTACATAAAATACATAAAATATTATGTTATTTAATTTTCTTAAAATATTTTAAAAACATAATTGCCATACTTGTATATTTAGAATTCTGTAATATATAAGTATAATATATATGTTTTATATAACATACAAATTATAAAAAGACATACATTACAAAATATTTAACATCACTATTGTCTACATGCTAACCTTTAACATTTCTGGACAACGCATATACCATGTCTTTTCGGGCTTATTAATTTCAAGCTCTGCAAATCCCATAATGCACAGGAGGTTAATTATAGAGCATGACTCACACTCACATCTTCACTCCAGTCTTCAGCTGCCCACTCGTCCAAAGTGTTTTGCCATGCCACTGAACAGAACATGTCAAAGAGAGAAAGAGAGATGAGAGTGGGCCTAAAGACTGGGAAATGTGTTCTGTGCAATAGAGGTCTCTTACCTGTCCCATCTGTAGTGTCGTTGGCCCCCGTCTCCCAGACATCAGCATGTGAATTTGAAGTCCTTCTGTCTGTGGTGTAGTCTGCAGGGTTAAAGGTCCTGCAGGAGGATACACAGAGAGTGAGACAGGGTCTCGGGTGGCTGCTGTATGATAAAAAATATTATTCAAGGTTAAAATATCATCATTCGTGACAGTCACCCCATCCCCTGTGCTGTAAACCTGCTGGTAACTGGAGCCCGACCTCTGCCTCTACCTCCAGACACTGTGAAAAAAACAATAACTCATAAACACTTGGGGATGAGTCAGAATGGTCAAACATCCTAAATGTCCAACAGCTAGATATTTAAATTCCACTTCAAAAATGGGCATGCAACTTCTCACAGAAGGTTCTAATGCGCTGCTCACAGTCTACAGGTGCTATAACTGTCAGGTCTTTAGGGGGTAAAACCCACTCTGTGAAATTCATCCCCTTTAAAGCACCACTGCTACAGACATCAAAGCACCATTCAATATTTCAAATCACCTGCTAGGAGTAATCTGGTGGACATGAGTCTAATCCTTCCCTAATACAGAATACCCAGCTAATCGGTTTTGTAAATGTAGTTTTGCACATTCTTAATAAGTACAACTGATGCAAATGACAAAGTAGGAGATGTTTACACTGTGTGTGTGAGCTCACCTCTCCCTCTTCCCCTGCGGCCACGGTCAGCACCTCTCTCAACAGCAGCAGGGTCCACGCCATTCTCCTCAGTCCTCGCTATATAGATAATAAAGTAACATCACAGATAACCCTTTTAAATTTAAACCCTACTCACACAAAATCAAATGGAAAAATTTATAGTTTAAATATTGCTACTGAATACAAACACAAGGAAATCTCATCAAAACACTCACCTGGCCGGTTGCGACTGGTCCCTCTGCCACGACGGCTCGCTCCTCCACGACCCTTGCTGCTTTCCCTCTCTTTCTTCTCCCTGTTCTCCTTGTTTTCCTTACTCTCCGTGGAGGTGGTATCCTTTCCAAGACTTTTCTTTTTTCCAACTGTTTCCCAACTGGTCTGCAAGATGATGGAGAGATGAATCAGCAGCAGTCAGAACATACAAAAAACTAAAAGAACATAATCGTACAGCAGGTGTCAAGTATCAATGCCATTTTACATAACTGATTTAAAAAAAAAAAGGGTTGCTAATCATTACTGTAGAATCATTATTGCTGACGAAGGACATTTAGGAGCTTGTATTATGACACAGAGGTGGAGGCAGAGGTCTGTTATGACACAGGATTACCTTCTGATCAACACTACAGAAGCGACCCACTTTCTATTTTAGAGTTTCATTCCCAGAAATCATTCAAACAAATCCTAGTCTATAAGCAGAGGCCTCTCAAATTTCACCACAACAATAGTCACCGATGCTTCATTTGTGAAGTACATCAACATCAATCACACATGAATCTGGATATTAAGCACTGTGGTATGTTCATCATTAAGCTAAAAAAAGAAACAAAAAACATGCAGAAAAATAAAAATCCCAGCTAGACAAATTGTTCTGCCTTTACAGGCCTGCCACAAAACAGCTGACAGTAGCGACGTTTTCAGTAAAACCAATTCCCTTTTTTTTTTTTTTAAATCTCATCATGAGTTTTAGTGCCTACCAATTAGACTAGTCACATGTGCAATAGAGATGTGTGATAATGACAAAAACATATCTCAATATTTTCTAGAATTTTGTCGATAACGATAATTAGATGATATTTTGCTGAGCATGTTATTGTGCTGGTACTTTAACAGGTTTAGGACTGCTGTGGACAGCTGACTCCCAAAGCTTTTGATATTCTTCATATTCTGTGAGGTGGTTAGTTTGCAGGACCAACAGAAATAGTTTAAATTGATTTTAGATTTAATCAATAAATTCAAATAGTAAGACACTACAGGGCTGTTACCAAATAAAATCAGTATCAACAAAATTTGTGTTTGCAATGCAGAGGTGGCACAGAATCTGCATTTGAAGTGGCATTTAGATGCTTTTACACAGACTGTTTAATGCAGGACATGAATGCAATTAACCTGCAAATACAAATACAAAAAAAAAGTTGAATTCTGATATTTAAAATGATTTTGGGGAGTTATTCATTCAACAGATTTGTTCAAACCACTGAGTGATTCAGTAACGAAACACCTCATATTTTGCTCAGAGGCTTTGTTTCAAACTATTTTCGTTGTCAAAATACAGCAAAAACAAAAATAAAATAGTGTCTAAAATGTAAGTCACAAGTTGAATTCTGATATTTAAAATGATTTTGGGGAGTTATTCATTCAACAGATTTGTTCAAACCACTGAGTGATTCAGTAACGAAAAACCTCATATTTTGCTCAGAGGCTTTGTTTCAAACTATTTTCGTTGTCAAAATACAGCAAAAACAAAAATAAAATAGTGTCTAAAATGTAAGTCACAATATTAACTTGTTTATTGAACATCACATTTTCAATCGTGATGATATTTGGAGAAAATCCTCACTCTTTGTGTGATATTAACTACATCAGATTATATAAATATAAGACATATAGAAGTCATAAAAGCCATTTTTGCCACCTTACCTTGAATTTTGGGGAAATTCTAAAAGTATTTTAATAGACTAAATCATGCAGTGAAAATGTGAACTCTAAATGCACACAGTAGTCTCTAACATATATCAGGTAGTGTATGCGTGCACTCTCTGGGTGTGTTTTTGTTTGGTTTTTGCGATATACTCTATAATGTCAAATCGCATATCGTTTAAACAGCAATTACGATATCATTGTAGACGATATATATCGCACACCCCTAATGTGCATCTGTTGGATGGGATTCTTACCGCATCAGAAGTTCCCTCAAGCAGGAAGTTGATGGCTCTGTTGACATCCTCGTTGCAGTCATGAAGAGCAACCATGCAATCGTCTTGGTTCTTCCCTGTAACCTCCATGAGCTGTGGGCAAATATGGACATCATTAGGGTTAACAGAGGAGTTAAAACATAATTTTACTCTGAATGAAAAGAGCTTCTCATAGGCCTACCTGTTTCACTTTATCCTCAAAATCTGCATCGTTCTTGTCATAGATCATCTGGGCCAGTCGGATCTGTTCGGCTGTAGCCTGTAATTGGAATAAGAATAAGTTATGAACATCAGAATGAGTGACCAAGAATCAATATTAAAAAACAAAAGGCAATTGTCTGAGCAGTCAGATTCATGGCCAAGACATATCACACACAAGTGGAAGCAGACATGGTCCACTGCGAGTGTGTTTGGCAACATTTCTTTGATCAATTTTGCGATTTTGCATTCAGTGTGAATTTGAAACCCAATATTTCTAAAAGAAAACCAATTAGAGCTTTATCAAAAAGCTGTAACATGTCTCTAGAACAGACATAAGGCAAAATAATCACCAAGTAAAGGTGTAACAAAATGTCTCTAGAATAGACATGGCAGGGGAGAAAAAAAAATCCTGTGTCCAAGGATTTTTTTTGCCATGCATTGGTCATAGAGCTCTTTGTGGCATTGCCTCAGATGTTGAACTAGATTTGTTGCGCCAAGTTCACACGTACTCCATCTGCAGTGCATATACAGTATGTGTATGCGGTGCAGAAGCAGCACGGACTCATTTTGCTTTCGCACAGGATGCGTTTGCAGTCCGCTCCTGATCCGCGGCTGTTTACCACAAACACAACATTTATCCATTATTTTGATTTCAAATCCAAACGTTGTTCCTGAAAATGCTTTTTCAGCATTGTGATTCTCTTTTATCACAGTACAGTAATACAATCTTTCATAGACATTCACGTTTAAACTCAATAAATATAACTTTGTTTAACTACCACCACGAGTGCCATCTATTATTGCCTTGTTTATCTAAAAGTGCAGTTTTCCTTGTTTTAAATCTAGCCAAAAAGCCATGTGTTGACTGTGAAACAGTAGACTTTAATTATATGCATTTATGGTGTAATTACTAAATTTCCGTGTCAATCCATGTTAACGTTTACAGCGAATAATGCGCTGCCACTTCTATGCGCGTGCAGCACAGCAGAAATAGATTCCGTGCGGAAACGATCGCAGCATGACTGCTGCAGACGCACCGTTCCTGGAGCACACTGCCAGACCGCCATCGCGTGCAGTGCGAACACTCTGATTCGTTAACAGGAATCGTGCTATAAAGCGATTTAGAAATTGCGCAAGCTCAAATCGCCATTTTATGACAATTTCGATTAATTGCACAGCCCTACAGTATACTGCCTTCCACTTTGTTAAACATAAAAGTATGCATTATGCAACAATAAATGTCTTTAAATACTTTGTCACAAGACCTCATTACTTTGTATGTTTTATTCAGCAAAGAGTCCAGTTATTACCTCTGAAATTAAAATGTAGGCATTTAATGTAGAAAATGTAGACCATTAATGTAATAAGATTAATTACTTGTTATTAATAAGTTTGTGAAACTTGTTAAATTTTGGTAGTGTAATCAAATAATAACTTACTAAGCAGTTAGTGAAGATGACTAGTCTAGAGTACTACTATCTAGATTTTCATACATGCCTGCAGTTTTTATTTTAGTGGCTTTTTAATTTGAGCACTGGCAGCATGTTCTCTTGGAGAAGCTGTGTTAAATTATTCTTCTTTAAAGCCAAACACATTCACCTCTCTCTGTTTTTGAGCATCCCATCACAAGCATTGCGTTACAGGGATAGCCAGTCCATTAATGAAACCTGTCATAATTTATTCCCTCTCATGCCATTCCAAACCTGCATGAAAGTTTTGAATATCACTGACTTGCATCACACAAAAAAAAAAACACTAATGGAAGTCAATGGGGCCCGTAACTGTTTGGTTAGCAACATTCTTTTCTGTTCCAAAATGCATACAGGTTTGGAATGGCATGTGGGGGAGTAAGGTGGACTATTCCTTTAAAGAGGTCACTTTATAAACAGATCAACTTAAAAGTGAGGCTTAACAGCAATCTCCTCTGTCTACCTGTTTTTAATGCAAGAGTGTCTTATGTAAACTCCCCCTAAGGAAAATGGAAGGTCAAGTCAACCATATTCTGGGATACAGTACCCAGCAGATTATGGTCATACTGTGCACTGCAGAAATAATTTGGTTGCATGTTATTCCTAACATGGCATATGTTTCCATATGTTGTCGTTTACTCACCTGAAGATGTTTCTGTGGTTGTGTGGTCTGTGTGGTAGTGGGCAGTGCTTTGTCTCGAGTGCCCCGGGCTCGTTCGACGCCCACCGAGGTCATCATATACAGTATATACAAAACAATGTATGTACAAAACAGAAAAATCTGGAAGAAAAACAAGGCCAAAAACAGGAAGTGGTTATTATTCAGAAACAGCTTTCATGTCCTAGTTTCAAGTCCAAATATTTGCAGACACCAGACGAGTTTTGTTCAAGCGAGCTAGCTGACATTTTCTGCAGATCTTCCCTTCAATGTCCCGCGCAGCGTCAGGCAAACACACAAGGGCCGTATCGGATTTCCTTTCTCCTAAACCCAGTTGGGCAAGATTGAGCAATACTCTGACCGCCAGAAACCCTTGTAGAAAAAACAATCAAGCTTATGCGAGCCCTGCTGAAATGAAGACTACGCTACGAGACCCCACTGGTGTCCACTAACACTTCACAACTAGCCTGTAGTGTGCTTCTAAAATGCTCACACTCAAATCACATCACATAGTCATTCCTCATGCATACCAAATTACAACGTAGTCCTCAAAACAGAAGAACATCGAGGAATGTTTATTACTTAACATACTTGAATCTACATTGAAGCATGTATTGATGATCAAAACATCTCACACATCTCGCTCTTCAATGTTTACATAAAAAAAAATTCAGTTTAAGGTGACAGACTCTTTTAGTCATGCTGGTAAGTGACCTTTTTTATTCCCCACGAAAAGCACATTTACACAACAACTTGACTCAAGTCATTTCAAAACCTGGATGTTTTTCCATCTTTTATTCTTTTCTTTGTAATCACGCCATATTACCTGTCCAGTTAGAAAAAAGCAAAGTAGTCCATATGATTCATGCTCTATATTCCAGGTCTTTTGAAGTCATACAATAGCTGTGTAGGGCTGCACAATTAATCAAATTTCTAATCGCGATTACAATTACAGATGCCATCATGCCACAATTACGTAATCGTTCAAAGCGCACTTATGTTATTCTGCATGCTTAAGATGTGTTTATTTCTTTCTACAGGTAGTCTTAAAGGCTTTTCCATTGTTTTAATTTTAGTTTTAGTATAACATTATAGTACCATGCATATTTTTGGAAAACAATCCAATGTATAGTTCACATTTGAGGCTTAATACTACAGAAAAGCAATAAAAGTTTTTCAGTTAGTGTTTTCAGCTTGTTTATTTTCATCTAAAAAATATGGCATGCAGTTGCTTCAAACAATGATATGGCCTATCACATCATTCTATGTAAATTGTGATCATCGTAATTAATAATCGCAATTACAATTTCAAGGGAATAATCGACAATTATGATATTTGTCATAATCGTGCAGTCCTAGCTCTGTGCGAGTAAAAGGCTAATATTTACTATCAAATACAGGGCTCAACGCTAAAGATTATTTCTATTTGGCCAGTCGGGCCAGTGGTTCAGATTTTTCTTGCCTTACAAAATATCCACTTGCCTCAAACCCTAAATAAATAAATAAAATTGATACTTCGACCCATGCAACCTTATATTCTAATAAATACGGTTGTCATGACACTAAACTTTTAGATACCCATGAATTTTCACAATTTCTCAATTTGATACCCCTGCAAAAACTACTATCTTAACTATTATAAAACACTATTTAATAAAACATTTATTAAATTAAAGGGATAGTTCACCCATACTCACCATCAAGCCATCCTACGTGTATATGGCTTTCTTCTTTCAGAAGAATACAATCAGAGTTATATAGAAAAATGTCCTGGCTCTTCCAAGCTTTTCACCTAGGACGGCTTGAGGGTGAGTAACTCATGGGGTAATTTTTTATTTTTGGGTGAACTATCCCTTTAAGTAAACAGCGAGTAAAATAAAAACATCAGACAGTTCTTATTTTTGAGCCCTGAAATCTCATTTCCATACATTGAAAAGCGCAAGGTTTGACATTAATGATGCCAAACACCAATATTTCTCACGTTCGGTAACCAACAGGGGCGTAAAAATAATATGATTTATGTATAGGACGATATGTATTGTGTATATTTCACCAAAATGAAAGGTTAGATATAATTTTGCATCAAATACAATAAACCCAGAAGGTCACACATTTGAGCTTTCATATTTAATCATTATTAGTAATAAATTACATAAATAAAAATGACATTATTTAATACAATGCAAGCATATGTATCAAACATAATTCTGCCATTTTTAGCTTGAGAGTTACGAATATTTTTAATCTGAGGTCACCATTGCCCTGTACATGAACCAGGACCAAGTCCAAGCTTATTGAAGTCCATTCCTGATGTAGGCCTAATATCAAATGCATTTTAATGAACAGTATTTTTTGTTGACTGTTCGTCTTGTGTCAAAATTACTAATTTAAAAAACATTTCACTTCTATTTTGACTTTGTTCAAAGTATTGGGAGCATTTCATATAATGAGATCAATATTGTGTTTCAAAACGAATCGAACACTCCAAGATACCAACTGGGTTTAAACAACATAAAAATAAGAGTGGGGGAACTATGACGGCAGAATCCTGAACTGTAATTTGCCGCGGGTTCCTTCGAGATTTTCCTATGGGGTTTTTCAATTTATGAGTAAAATAAAGCCTGTGGTAAACATCCCTTGGCGATACTTTTATGTTTTGTTCTATGTAAACTGCACACACTCAGTCACAGCCCAAACGTTCTTATCCAGTTACTTATTAAAAACATACGTTTTCAAAAGTGAACACAACTGCTTCAATATGTGTGTTTTGGGTATGGATGCGTGTAATTTACGTTGTAGAACAAAATGTAAAAGTATTGTCAAGTTATGTTTACCACAGGCTTTATTTTACTCATTCATTGAAAAAAACCCCATTATAAAACCTCATAGGAAAATCTCAAAGGAACCCGCGGTGAATTACTCTTCCGGATTCTGACGTGATAGTTCCCCCACTCTATAATTCAACATTTGGTCTGTTTCTCACACAAAGCAATCATATGAGTTTGAAAGATTTTTAACTTAGGGGATATGGACTGTTTTTATGATACTTTTAAGGTAATTTTGGAGCTGGACAGCCGCTTACCTATTCACGTTCATTGTAAGGAAAAGTGCAGATGTCTGCTTCTGTATTCCAAAAAAATGTGTCTGGTTTAGAATGACATGGGGGTGAATATATAACAGAATTTCCCTTTTTTTTGGGGTGGGAGGGGAGGGGGGTGAAAGTCCTTTAAAAATCTTCTTGGATGATTTTCCACCAAATTAAAACTTGTGAACAAACTAATGTACTATAGTGTCACACATGTCCCATGAAACTAAGACTAAAACATCAGCAAGTGTTACATGCTCACACAGAAGACAAGGCAACACACATAACATCTGTGATGGATACAGTAGGCTTTTCTTGGCTGTTAAAAGAGATCGCATTGTGCACGTTTAACCCTTCCACACAGTCACACAGCAAAAGCCCGACTAGATTCTGACGTATGGAGATCATCAGATAATATCTGCCAAAAATGTCCAGTTTGCAATATGCATCATTAAGATCTTACTGGGACGAGTCTAGCTGTGCAAGCGCTGCTGGTCACAAACCATTTAATGATGACAGTAAGCAAAACAACCCAAGAAAGTGATTCTGCCAGCTGACAATGGTCTCATGTGGGGACTTTTCTGAGATCCTTACAAAATGGAAAAACAAAGCATTTTCTCTTGGTCAGCAGACCACCCACAGTGTCATCGAATTTACAGACAATAAAGCACATTTAAAGATGTGGACTGTGAAATACACCAAAAAAATAAAAATTACAACGAGTTTTATCATTGATTATGAAAAAGGAGCTCAATGGACTAAGCAGAGCACAACCAAAACACATATGATTGTGAAGATGAAAGAATTTACATTAAACCATTTAATGAAAATAATTACCGAAATTAAATGAACATTTATTTGACAACATTTACCAAAAATACACCAAAATGCATGAAAACAGAAAATGTGCATTATTTTTACACAAGCAAATGACCACTTCTCAATTGAACATAAACACTGGCCAATGTGAATAATCTCAAAAAGGTCAAATAATTGGTTTATCACTAAAAAAAAAAAAAAGTTTAGTTTTTTCCCGTTTCAAATACTAATAAAATGTATAAAAGTGAAGAACTACTGCAAAAGATTAATAAACAATCGCTTTCAAAATCAAAACATATGCGATGGCTCAATCACCTTAGAACACTTTAAATAAATGACCATAATCAAAGCATATGCGCAAATGACTCTGCTTGCCTCGCGAGTTTCTTTAAATATGTTTTATATCCCAAAAAACAAACTACATTCATACACATAACAAAATTAAACAAAATCTATATGATGGCTCAAACAAAGGGAATTTAGTTCCAAGACCAGGGTCAGCATCCTAGTTTATCTTTATAGATTCATTAGAGATGCTTGGAAACATTCAAGTTGCAAATAGTGTTTTTAAACCCTATGAATGTGTAAAAACAGAGTTTGTGAAGAGCATAAGCGCATAGTCTCTGCTCTCCTTTGTCCATGATCTCTAATGTCATTTCCTCTCTCCAATTGTTGTAGCTTAGCTGGCTAACTCACGACCGCCCGGCGTCCTTGTTCATAACATGAAAATCCTCAAGAGCATTTAAACACCAAGGTGTATCAATATGACCTTTTTAATGGACGAAAAACTGGTTTAATGGTGATGCGGGTTGTAAAGGGATGTTTGAGGAAAACGGTCTCACAGCAGAGCTAAAGACGAATAAGCTAAACTGAGGCAAAACAAAGCCATAGAAAAGACAACATCACCTCGAAAAACATTCAGCGACGGATTAAAACAGATGGAAGACAAAGAAATGGAAATGTTAATAACGTAACGCTTGATTTATAAAGACCAGTGAGAGTCTGAAAGAGATTTGTTCTTTTGTATTACCTGCTAACACGCTTCAGTCAGCCAGCAGCAGATTCCGTCACGTGACCGTCACCGCGCCGCCGCCGCGTCTCTCCATGCAGATCATACAGGCGCGCTCCCGCTCCAGCTAGCACATTCACAAGCGCGCGCGCACGTACACAGTAAGTCATACAAAAAAACATAATTTCACAACATAAAATAATTCAAAATGCAATTAATAAATTGTGTAAAGTCTTAAAGGGGAATGTTGTCATAATTTACTCATTCAGCTATCACTACTCCTTTTCTGTTTAAAATATGTTCATGCTTCTTGACTTTAAAAACATACGTTAAATGAGGATTTATTGTTTTGAGTATGCATTATTGCTCCCTACAGATGATACACGTGAACGCCCATTCTGTAACGCCTGTTAATAATCATAACACGATGTGCGCCTCCAGCGGTCAAATTAATCACTACAGAGCAGTGTTACTCCAGTAATGCCAACTTTTTTTTTCTCACCTAGTGAACTGTCACATTTCCTATGGAAGCCCGTTTCCGCCACTGAATAAAAAATAAAAAAGATTATTGCGACTTTTTATCTCACAATTCTGACTTTTTTTCTCAGAATTGCGACACTATCGCAAAGCACTATAGGAAACCACGAGATGTGATTCTTACAGAACACGGGAGTTCCTTGCCTTTTTATCGTAAACAGAGCTTTGTATGCCATTTC
Organism: Sinocyclocheilus grahami; assembly: GCF_001515645.1. Classification (NCBI taxonomy): domain Eukaryota; kingdom Metazoa; phylum Chordata; class Actinopteri; order Cypriniformes; family Cyprinidae; genus Sinocyclocheilus; species Sinocyclocheilus grahami. Next base: position 989,187 of record NW_015505240.1, read on the forward strand.
CCGACATCTTTATATCTACGTTGAAAGCTGAAGCTCGCGATTATGGTAAGGGGCGTTACATTTCCGACGTGTGCTTGTGGTGTTCGGCCAATCACAATGCACTGGGTCAGCTGGCCAATCAGAGCAGACTGCGCTTGTCAAAGGAGGGGGCTTTGTTGAAAACTACGTGTTTGAGAGAGGCGGGGGATTGAGGACCCACAATAATATACAGTATTTGAAAAATAATGTTTTTTTTGAACATTAAAGCATGTCAACATATTCTGTTACACCAAATACACAAAATAATGATCTTTAAAATAGCATCATATGACCCCTTTAAAAGTCAGCAGAAGTATTGAGTATAAAGAAAGTCAGGATGCAAAGCCAGAATGGAAGAAAAATACATCAATAAACTTTTATTCTTTTTCTTTTTGAAGAATGTCTTTTGTTTTTCTTTTCTTTTGTTTTGATATTGTACAATATCTTTACACTTGTAATCTGTAAAAACATTCAGGAAGTGAGTATAAAAAAAGGGCACCACCAAAATAATGACAGATTAGTTCACTCACACACACGCACATATATCCTGACATTTACATAAATTGTATTCTCCCTCTATTAGATTCCAAATATGTATACATATACATTTATATATATAAAATACATTTTAAAAGTGATGGTTAATATATGCCTGTTACTGTGTTCATTGTACTAGCAATTTTGTGACAATTCCATGAAGATTATCATGTGTAAAAAACGAAAAGAAAAAGCCTAAACAAATTCAATCTGCAACAGTCTTTCACAGAAAGACTCTGAAAAGGCAACAATGTCACACAACAATGCCCTGCCTTTAAGCAGAGAAGATGATGAGAAGCAAAAATCCTAACAAATATGATTGTACCTGAACGTCATGAGTGCTAGAGACGGCAACAATACAAAATAAATAAGACGTCTAAATGTCACAGAGGGAAAATTGCAATCTTGATGTGAGTGTATGCGTGTGTTAATACAGATTTAGCAATAAAAAGAGGCGTTCTCCAGGATACCTCAAACAGAACACAAACGGTATCTGTGATTTCTTACAACTGTCTCTCCCTGCCATTATTTTGGAAAACATAAAGGGAAAAAGAAAACCAGCGGGTGAGTCTTCATTGACCGCTATCTGACTCATGTCCATGTTTACTCCATGCTCTTCATATAACTACAGTCTTGACTCCAATATCCAGAGTGAGGTTACATATCAGGCTGTCCGTTAATTTCACCAAGATTCATCTTTAAATGCCTATTCTCAGCTTTTTCAGGATCTACAATGTCATATCAGTCCACTGTGAGCCAAGAAAAGGAGCTGATCGGCAGGTAAAAACTCAACACGGCATGTCCTAAAAAAAAGGGGGGGAGGGGGGGGGGGGGGGGGGCAAAAAAAAAAAAAAAAAAAAAATTAAATCCCCAAAAAGTC